>NW_028327182.1:32775909-33078939 GCF_987537825.1 Furipterus horrens | reverse complement strand
TTAATATATGAGAAAAACAAGGCAGACTTCTGCCCAAGATGGAGGTATAGGTAGACATGTTGAGTCTCCCTCCACAACTAAGAAGGAATACAACTACCTCAAAACTGGAGACAACAAGAAGTTCCAAAAAATTGAGCTGTGTGGAAGTCTAACAAACAAAGATATAAAGAAGTAATACTCATCTAGACAGGTAGGAGGGGCAGAGCTGGGGCGGAGAGAACATGGTGTGGAGGAGGCAGTGGTGGCAATGACAACAGCTTTGGCCAGCTGGCAGAAAGCACAGTCACACAGTTAAAAAAGTAGGGAGGGATACCTGACAAGTGTTCCCAGCACCAGACCAGACTGCACAGCTCAGTTTCAGTGCTGGGGAAAATAATGCCTCATTGCTTCTGATTGTGAAAACCAGTGGGGGTTGGGGCAGAGGAAGATACTTCCAGTCTCTCCGCAGAGTCTGTTTGTTTAGAGGCCCCCATGGTCCTAGAATATTTGCAGACCCACCCACTCTGGGAATGACAGCACAGAGAGTCCCAAATGAGCTAGACTCAGGGAGGACCACACCAAGACACATTATAATTAAAATGCCAAAGGTTAAAGATAAAGAGAGAATCTTAATAACAGCAAGAGAAAAGCAGAGAGTTACTTATGAGGGAGTTCCTATAAAACTATCAGCTGATTTTTCAAAAGAAACTTTGCAGGCAAGAATGAACTCACAAGAAGTATTCAATGTGTTGAAAAGCAAGGACCTACAGCCTAGATTACTCTACCCAGCAAAGCTATCATTTAGAATGGAAGGGCAGATAAAGTGCTTCCCAGACAACGTAAAGCTAAAGGAGTTCATCATCACCAAGCCCTCATTATATGAAATGTTAAAGATACTTATTTAAGAGGAAGAAGATCAAAACTATGAACATAAAAATGACAACAAACTCACAACTATCAACAACTGAACATAAAAACAAACAAACAAAGTAAGCAAACAATAAGAATAGGAACAGAATCATAGGTATGGGGATCATTTGGAGAGTTATCAGCTGGGAGGGGGAAGGGGGAGAAATAGGGAAATGGTGCAGGATTAAGAAATATAATTGGTTGGTGCAAAATAGGGTGAAGTTAAGAATAATACAGGAAAGGGGGAAGCCAAAGTACTTACATGCACGATCCACAGACATGAACTAAGAGGGGTGGGATTGCTGGAGGGAAGGGGGGTACTGGGCAGAAAGGAACAAAGGGAAAATAAGTGGGGACAACTGTAACAACATAACAAATAAAGTATACTTAAAAAAAAACAAACAAGGGAACTAGTAATTATAGGGATAATACAGGGAGACAAAAAGTTGCTATGGGAATTGTAATGATGCACATATATAGTCTTTACTGTGTCATACTTTATTTAACCAATTATACATATTAATGTAAATGTAGTGGCAAGTATGTTTCCACACACAAGTTTGAAGCCATTTTCTTTGGTTATATTTCTACAAATAAAAGTGCAAAAGGAAAGGATAATGTATATTTTAAAATATATACATATTGGCCAATAACCCTCCAAAATTTTTTCCCAGTTTTTACTTGCATTAGCAATCAACTTTTTTCAATTTTCCCTGAAATTATGTAATTGTCAATATAATACAGTTCTACTGGAAGAGAGTTTCTTTGTTGTATATTTTCACAAAGCAGGATCTATCCACAGTCTTCGGTGTCCATTCATGGTTTGATTAGTAAAGGGTGACCAAGAGGGTTGTCTCAGCACCTTTGTTATCTTGTGACATAATTTCTAATCTTAAAATATATCAGTGTGTCTACCTCAAGCAATATGACAGGTGGGAGAGAGTATTGACAAATCCTTGATTTTTACAAAAATGATAGATTAGCAGTGCCAATTAGAAAGAAAGGAGCAAAACGAAGATGGCATGTGTTACATTACGTCTCAGTTGGAAGGGACCTGAAAGTGAATGAGAGAACCATTTGGATATGTTGGGAAGCAGAAGGCAGGGAAAAGAAAGGAAAAGTCTGTGTACTAAGGAACAGATGATGCCTCTATAGTCCTCACTCCCCTAATCTTTCTGCTTGCCTTTGTGCTTGTTCTGCTATGACACTATGTGAGGACGCACTGAAATGTACTCAGCCTTGAGATTATTAATAAATTTGAAATTGAAACCAGCTGCATACAAAATAATGTAAACCAAATGCTTGAATTGATTATCTTGGCTTTATTTATCCCCAATTAAGACATTTATCCCATTAAATTACACTTTTATTTTTAGTGTCCTTAACTAAACTCTGAGCTACAAAGAATATTTCCAATTGTACATTTTTGAAGTATCACTGTACATGTTACATACTAGGTGCTTACTGAGAATTTTTAATGAGGTAATTTATGAAACAATTTTGATACATCTGCATGGGTTTCCATCCTGCCTCCCATTCAAAGGAATTGAAATCCAAAATAATATCCACCACCTTTATGTGTTCATTCGACAAACGTTCAGTGCTAGGCCTTGATGACAAAAAAATTAGCCCTGGAAATTTAATGCCTTGATGTGTCATATAAGGGGGGACTCTCCAAAAACTGAAATTATCTTCTGGAGGGCGAGACCCTTGTAGTACAGGTTTCCCCCATTTGGTGAATGTTCTAGGAACCCATCTACATCTATGTACCAGCTGACATTTTTGTGAGAGGCTGAATTCAGCTTCAGTGAATTTTTTTTGAAGACTCTCTCAGCATGTTTTCCCATTTTATGGTGCATAATTAATGAGTGCACTGGCCACACCCAGACCGCGCTGAGTGTTCAGCAATTTTGGATAAAAAATAGCTTGACCCCCATGCCCCACCCTCCGTATCCACCTGATCTCACCCTGAGCAACTCTTTTGTTTGTTGGTTTGTTTCCCTGAATGAAAAAAGTCCTCAAAGGGAAACATTTTGCCAATGCAGAAGAAGTGAAACCAAAAATGGCAGAAGCATTAAAAGGCATCAAAACCGACGAGTTCAAAACCGTTTGAGTTGTGGAAAAAAGTCTTGATGTGTATTATTGTATCAAATAGAGACTACTATGAAGGTGACTGAAGTTTAAACTTGTAAGAATAAATAAACAATTTTTTATAAACCGGTTCCTGTTTTTGGCCCCCTCTCCCATACTTTAAGTAATGTGGGGAAGCCAAGGGGATGTAAAAAGGAATTTGAATAATTGGCTACCGTGTACAAGGCACAGCGCTACCCGCTTTACATGAATTATATTTAATTTGCAGAACAACCCATGGTCATTTCCTTGTGTTCATCTGGGGGAAGTGTAGCTTATAGATATTTATAATGTTTCCACAAAGTTTTAACACCAGTAATTACAAGGGCCAGGTTATAAAAACATATATATATATATTTTACCTTGTTGGATGTTGCTAGTCTTTTTTTACTTCATCAATCTAGGCAGTATTTTCCTGTTCCTTTTCAGACATGTGAAATTGGAGGATAAGTAGTGAGATTCTCATCAGCCTGTCTTTCATTCCCAATGATTAAAATTGATAGTAATTCCATTTTTGTTTACTTCAAATTTTCATACCTAGAATATTCTTTTCTATATTCTCCTCCTTCCTCCTTACTAAACATCTCTCATATTGGTAGTTGAAACTGGGCTTCCAGACCCTGGAAAAAGAAAGCCTTATAAAAAATTACATTTTTGGCCTCAGTGGCCATACATTAATACTTCTGCTACCCACTCCATTTTGCCCTCTCAAGCAAGTGTTATTCTCTGCCAGAACACTAGCATGCAAGCCAATGGGGCAGATCATACCTGTCCTCACTGCAAACCCTCTTCAGAGGACTACTCCCAGGCTAGTTCCAGCTCCTAGCCTGTGTTACCTTACTCTACAAAGTCAAGATATAATGGTTTTCTTCTGAAGGGCATAACTACTCTAATTTATGTGTTAGGACTCCCTACCATTCATGCATGCATTTATTCATTCATTGCACAAATAATTTTGTGGAGTCTCTGCTATGTACCAGACATTATTCTAGGTTCTAGAACTACCACTTAAAAATAAAAAAGACAGAGTTGCTGTACTCATCAGGCTTATATTCCAGCACCTGTCCTAAATTAAAATTTCCAGAAGGTAAATATGCTAGTATCATTCTAATTACTTTGCCTGCTATTGATCATGAAGACAATATTCTCATGATGATATGCATAAAACATTATTTGATTGATATTAATTTATAAGTTCATTCTTTAGCTGGTATTGGAAATAGTGTCCTATTTTACAGCAGTTTGGGAGGGGATGCCAGCAATAAAAGAAATTCCAAATAAGGTGGCTGATAGAGTCCCAAGTAAAAAATGGCAAGTAATAGGAACTCTGAAATGGTGATTCTCAAACTTTGCTGCACATTCCAATCACTTGGGGTCCTTCATAAAAATCCCGACTCCCCTCCTATACCCCATATTAATTAAAGTAGCAGAGAAACCCAGGTGTCGGTTTTGTTTGTTTGCTTGACTCTGCAGTCTCTTTCAACATGCAGACAGCTTGAGAGGAAATGCTCCAAACACATTTTTATCAAATTTTAATTTACAAACACATCAAGCGGAGATTGTATTAAACACAGATTTCGGTTAAATAGATCTGGGGTGGGTCCTCGATTCTTCATGTCTAACAAGAAATCAGATGCCTTTGCTGCTACTGATCTGCCTGCCAGCCATTGAGCAGCAAGGCTCTAAACAACACTTGCCACCTTATCAGGACAGTCAAGCTGTGGAGCCAGCTGCCAGCCTTTTCTGAGCAGTGAGACCTCAAACCTCATTCGGGACAGTGGAGGCATGTTAGTGTCCCATGCAGCAGGAACTACTTAAAACACGTTCAGGGAAGAAACTCTGATGTTGTAGATTTTTCTGACAAATTTGAAAGAACTCCCCTCCCCAATGCAAACATGAGACATACACCTGGAAATGCTGATCTTCTTCCATTTCTTCAGGAAGTACCATCATCAGTACTTGGCTCATGTTTAACCAACAATTAAACCTCCCAGAAGAGAAGAAAAAAACAGGCGTATCATGAGTATGTGAAATTTCCAATTTTTAGCTTCTCCTACATGTGCTTTGTAAGTGAAGAACCTGAATACAAATTATTCTGCAATCTAGTAGGCGATTAGACAAATGATGGGAAAGATGTGTTCTTTTTGTGAAAATGTAGCTTAGAATTGGGCAACATTTAGAAATGCAATATCTTGCTTCATGAATGATCATCCCAATTTCTTTCTAAAATGTGCTCTAAATGATCTCATATAAACCCCCAGCTCTCCCACCCCAATTCTTTCTTTATTAACTATAAGAAAATTTTATTCTTAGAGTATGTTTTTCCTGTTTGGATCTTAAATTTATATGAACCAGTGTCCCTAATTTTCAATTTTTTCTTAGATTAGAATTTAGAACAAAATCTATACAATCATCAGAAATGACTGACATACAAAGTGAAAAAGAAACGTACACATTTAAGGAAGAAACCTATCTTTTTGAAAAATGAGGAGAAACATTTTAACCTTTCAGTCATAAGAGTTCTGATATGAATCCAAAACATTTTACAGCATTTGCAAAATGATAGCATTTTACCAGTACAAAATGTATTTTCTAATATAGTCCTATGCATTATGTATTGAATATGCCAATAGTAAATGCCCAATAAAAAGTCAATGCATACTAAACCAGTGATTCTAATGAATTTCATCTCCTAATGTGAATTTATTGCATAGAGTGAAGCAGCTTTTGAATAGGAAGTGGAGTTGGTAGGGAAGTGGAATGCGAATATATTAAAAAACAAAACAAAACAAAACAAAAGACTTTCCAAGGTGCTTGTTTTCACAGAGTTAGAGATTATAGGTCACTTCAAATAATCCATCCATTGCACAGGCTCATTCATTAGAAAGGCTATTTTGTCTGCAATAACAACAACAAAAAAGATAAATTTTAACATAGTTTTTTTTTTTTAAATCAGAGCAACCTTTTATATATAGACTTGCAACACATCCATCTTCCACACTATACCTTCATTACAAATATCAGTTATTCAGTCCATCTCATCCCAAATTGGATCTAAGATGAATTCAACAATTCAGCACTATTCATTACAGCTCTAGTCAACTGAGGAAGTCTTTTACGGAAATATAAAAACCTTTCGTTTTCTGTTTATTTCTGTGACTTGGTAAAAGAAAAATGAACATAAGAGTCCAAGTGGCAGGAACACACTGCCTGGAACACAGTAGGCTCACAGTACATGGTTTTCTTGACCATTATATTTATATTGATTAAGATTTTTTCTTAGCAAATTATAATTAGATACGTACTCAACACCCTTCTTTTGTAATACAAAAATATTCAAGCATCTATTACAAAAGCTATCCAAAATAAAACAATGTTTTGTTAGAATGAGTCAACTAAACTTGGCCTTTAATGGATACATACTGTATTTTTCAGGACACTGTAGTAGTTTTCTAATACTGCTTTAACAAATTACCTCAAAATTAGCAGCTTAATAATACCCATTTATTAACTCCCAGACCTAAGTCATAAGTCTGTTTACAGAGTGACTCAGCTGTCTTCTGTTTGATGTTTTGCAATGCAGAAATCAAGGTTTCAAGAGAGCTGTATGGATTTCTGGAAGTCCTGTGGATAAGTTCACTTCCATTCTCATTCAGGTTGTCGGTGAATTCAGTTCCATGCGGTTATAGGACTGACATCCCCATTTCCTTGCAGACTGTGAGTTAGGAGCCTTTCTAGTTTTTTAAGCCTGGATATATTTCTATTTTAAGGTTCTTAATGTCAATTACTTTTGTAAGGAAACTCTTGCCATGTACCATAATGCATTCATAGGTTCCATGCATTAAGGCATGAACATGTTTGGGGAGCTATTCTGCCTACCACAGACAGGCTAATAAATGGATTCTGAAAATATTGAGCTTCCCTTATGAAAGACTAACAGGATGACTGAGTATGATTAAGGAAGCTTGAAGGGGAAGAAAACATTGATATCTGAAGATTCCTCTTGGTTCAATGAGACAGATGTTTTGTAAAGTTTGCTTTGTTTTTTTTAAATGCACATTCACTACTAAGGTCTTTTAGAAATCATCTTCATTTGGGCTAATTGACATTTCCCACCAAACACCGATTGATAATGTTGGTATGTCATGGAACATCAAAGAATATGTCCTAAGTCAAGCATAAAGCACAAAAAAAGGAATTAATTTTATTCACTTAAGTTCTATTAAATCTCTTAGTTTGAAAATCTTATAAGACAATTTATACTCAGTTATTCTTCCATGAAATCTGTACATTCATTTGCTAAATACATTTGTAAATGAGATGGGGAAATGATTTATTCTAGAGTATTTTTTGTAGGGAAAATATATTTTGTTGGACTAGATCAAGAAATCAAATACATGCAGAATAGTTAGCTTTGCTAAATTTTAATGCTTAGATGATTTAGTGTAAGTACGACAATTTACTCTTAGCCTCTGCCTATCACAAGCAAGACATTGTGCTAAGCACAAGGGTAGGTTTTCTTCCATTCTTGAAAAGATTATTCTCCAGTTTGGGAAAACTAATGTGAAAACATAATGAGTATATTTAGTTAGTAAATAGTTGGTGATAATTGTTTTTAATTTTGTTAAAGTTTCAGGGTACTATACCCAAATCTGTAAGAAGGACAATAATCCAAAATTACTTTGTGATTATAAAATTTGTGATTTAGTGAGTTCCTAACATTCAGTCATTTTTGGTTTACCTTCATTTACCTATATGTGAGCCTGGTCATCTTTATTTTTGAATCAATCATATCCCTTGTATTCACACTTGAACCTGCCTTTTCTATATCTAACATATACATGAATTTCCATACATAAATATTTACTCCCATATTATATATCAAGTTTATTCCTTTCATTTTTCTGTTGGGCTCATAAAATTTTCTTTGGTTATTCTCATGTTTTCTATTCTCCTAAAGTTTTACTTTTTTTACTATTTTCTTGCAATTATATATTTATCAAATACATAATTTTATAATTTTTATCTTTCTCTTTATTGGGTATAATTAGCTTTATTTCTTAAGTTGTTTCCATTTTTTTTCTCCAAGTGCATGAAGGGAACATATATGATTCTCAATAATTCATTTTAATTAGTTTTGATTGACTTCATTTTTAGATGTGATTTTTCTCTAACACTTGGTATATTATCTTTGTAAGTATAAGACTTTGGTTAAATTTCCAATGAAGGTAACATTAAATTATGTGTTTTAAGGGAAATATTTGAAGGAAAATAACTCTGCTGTTGCTTGACTTTATTTTTTATATTTTCAAATGCTATTTTCTCTTCTAATTCCCCTCAGATGTCAAATCTTTTCTTGATATTCTAAGTCATTGTTTCTTCAATGCTGAAATGAAGAGTTTGGACTACATTATCTCTAAAGTTCCATGGTCTGACAATTTAAGTCATAGTCCCAGCCCTCATGAGATTTCCAAATGAAAAGG
This sequence comes from Furipterus horrens, assembly GCF_987537825.1. Taxonomy (NCBI): domain Eukaryota; kingdom Metazoa; phylum Chordata; class Mammalia; order Chiroptera; family Furipteridae; genus Furipterus; species Furipterus horrens. Next base: position 33,070,438 of record NW_028327182.1, on the reverse strand, counting down.
GACATATGAACTCACCATAAGAAAAAAGGGGGAAAGAAGTCAAAGGGCCTAAGAAATGGATGATGAGAATAAATATGTGTTGAACAAATAGGCCCTTAAGCTAAAACACTACAAATTTCATGTATTTTATGGATTTTTCTTGTATAATAAAAACATTGGTTGAATGAATCTGATAGAAGAATGAGTGAAAAAACTGCTAAGACAACCTCATAGCACACTTTTAAATTCCAACAGCAAGGATAATACTTAGTATTTGTGGAGTACTTTATTTGTATGAAATATTTTGCATCAATTAACTTATGTGATCCTTAAAATTATCCTGTGACACAGAATGTCGTCAGCCGTCCGTCTCGAGAGACGATGGTGTAGCTTCTCAAGAGTCCATCTGCACCGCCGAGAATGGTTGTGCAGTCCGACTCGGGAGTGACACGGTATCTGTCTCCTCCCGTGTTGAAGCTACAGAGCCTGGGCAGGGTTATATGGAGGGTCTGCTGTTGCCCATGCAGCAGACCCCCCCTCTCTTCGCAGCTGAAGGGTCCAAGGGAAAGACGGAGTCAATACAGCTTGGCTTCAGGTGCGCCGCAGGAGTTGCCGGTGTTGACTACAATGTCAAACCGCCTTAGGGACTCCGGCTCCGGATTTTCTGTCGGGGTTTACTCCCTTAGCCTTTCTCCTGAAGAGGTATGCCGCAAGGCAGCGGAGGTTTTTTGGAATCAGAGTTTTCCTTCTCTGATGTGCCCTGACTGGAAGATCGAACCAGCGACACTCAGCTCGCAGGCCGACGCTCAATCCACTGAGCCAAACCAGCCAGGGTTAGCACATTGTAATATAGCATAGAAATTCAACCAAATCATAAAAAGTTAAAAGATAAGGAGGATAAATTGAGATATTCCAATGTAAATTTAATAAAAATTAAAAAATAAAGATAGAATAGTAGAAAGAAATATTCAAAAATGGTGGTTAAGAAAATTCTAAAATTAAAGAAACACATTAGTCTCATTTGAAATATTCACTATATCTGTTTCCTAAAACTGCTGTAACAAAGTACACTTATTCTGTGAGACAGAATAAGTTCATAATTTTCATACAGGCAAGTCTTATGAGGGATAAATTTTTGGAAGATAGGACAAATGACTTTTCTTGAAACCAGGGCTTCATACAATACTGTTTTTACATCTACTACTATTTAGCCTGGGTTTGAAACTTCTAGTTGTGGGTACCAGATACTATCAAATTCATTTACACAAGATAAACTGAGGAATAAGATATATTAAGTGACTTTTTAAAATCCAAAAATGAAATTTAATCTCAAAGTCTATGTACTTCTTGGCCCTAACTACCCATTTCACCTATTTATATTTTCTGGATCTTTCTCGGAATTGCCTAAAACACATAGATCATTCTTTCTTGATAGTAATACAACACGTGAAAATGTATTTTACACTTGATATTTCATTGTCTTTTTCTTCAATTTTCAATATGACTTTTCTGCATGTGGAATTTTTGGTGCAACTACAAGCAAAATATTGCAAATGCTTTGGATAAAATATTTTTTGATGTGGTCAAACTCATGTTGTAATATCTACCACATGGGCTCACAGTAGTGTTTATGAAATTGAGTAGAATTGACACTCATAAGTATGAAATAAACTGGATAAATTAATGTCTTTAAAATTCCATCTGTATCATAAAATCCAACATCAAAAGGGAGTTATGGCTCCCATGCGTTTGTTGCTGATGTAATGTTTAGTAAATGAGTTCCCTATCATTTTCAAATTTGTAAAATAGGTTCAAAAGGAAATTATGAATGTTATAAAATTTCTTGTTTATCACATGTGAATAATTTTATTAGTGTAACAAGTTTCTTTATCAGCTATAAATTATTTACCCTTTATATTCCATACCATATCTCTTTTATATTTGCTGGTTTAAGGCTTCATCTTTCCCTTAAATTTTCACTGCTACTTTCTATCCATTCTCCAGAAACTTCTTCAACACAAATTCCACACATGGCCAAAGTTATTTTTTAAAATAAAAATCCTCTGATCAAAATCTTTAAAATTTCCATCACATTTGGGATAAAACTGCAACTTCTAAGTATGATGTATGAGTCCCTTTATTATTAGCAATACACTTACATCTCCAAGCTCAGTGTCAATAATATTTTCCATTTTGTTCATCCTGTAAGCCAAAAAGAATAACACTTGTGGTTCTTCAATCATGACATGCTCACTTTCACATGTTTGACTTGCATGCTATTTCCTCTTCCTCTTTTCTCTCCTATTCTCAATTTAAACATTACCTCTTCTGAGAGGGCCCTACTTAGAAATCACCTCCTTTAGGAAGCTTTCTCCAACAATTCCCACTACTGGGTTAGGTCCTGCTCACATAGCATCCTGGCAATAGGTATTTATCACACACAATGTTTTGAGATGGAAGGTTTTCTCATTGGCCTTTTACACCATAATCTAAATTCATCAAGGGACTCTGAATTCTCAGTCACATCCCTGGTAATAGAGTACTAAAACAAACATGTATAAAATGAAAGACTGAGTGATTTCTTTTTAAATCATCGCAGTATTTTTACTTCTTGATATCAGTGGCTTAAGTCTTAATGTTCACCCAATTTTGTTTTGTGCCCTTAAAGGAATACATTCCCAATTTAGGAGTTTATCAGAGGAAAACATACTACTATTTTTAAAGCAATTATATACAATGACTGACATTTAAAAATAATTATAGATCGTATGTATATAGCATCTGAAAAAATACATGATATTTTATCAAAAATAGAAATAACTAGAAAGAACATGGTGTGTCTTTTTGCTCAGGAATTACCAGTTTTTTAATCGATTGATTTTTTTTCTGCTTTAAGTCTATTTACATAACTAAATGAAAGACTGTTAAGGTTCTTTCAAAAAATAATTATTGATGACCTACAATGTAAAGACATATTGCTAGGGAGAAATTAAACAAGTCAGCAAAATAATACTTTGAGCAACTGACTGCTTTCCTGAGGTGAGCAAATCTACCTTACAGGAAAGAAAATGCCTAGGTGTCTATGTCCCTGGTCTTCATGAGCAAAGGCTGCACAGTGGTGCGGAAGAGCACCATATGCTCAGGCTGTATTTTCATTACATTCCCTTTGTCTGCCAAAGGTCAGGACCCCACAGAGTCCTCACCTCACTGAGGAGAGATTGGAACCTGAGACTCCAGAGGAAAGACTGCTTTATTTCTCCTTTTACAGTTGTCAGTTGAGACATTTTCTGGGAGCACAAATTAGAATATTTAAGATAAATTTTACTGCCATCAACTTTATACACCATCTCTAATATTGCTTCAATGATGTCATTTCTTAGCAAACTCACACCTAAAGTTTTCATAAAACACATGCAGAACTCCCAAAACACACAAAAAATTGATTTTTAAAAAAATACACTGACATGATAAAACTGTTTTAAAAGCATTTATTTTATTTTATTTTATCTTCCTTTTAAGCCACCACTGTTAGGAGCATAACTACTGAGAAAACTTTTTTTTAATAGGGTGAGGGAATCCCCCTTAAAGAGTCAAATAATGTAAATTGCTTCTCCTGTAGCTGAAATTGCTATGTTGGTTTTAAATTTCCCAATCCAAATTAATGAACAATTTTCTCTGTAGTAGAAGAATGGACTTGGCAGTGCAAAGATCAGAGCAATCTCTTCTTCATTAAATTGGGCAAAGAGGACTCCTGGTTCTCAAACTGTTAAATGGATATTAGGGGTTTTAATGAATGGAACGTTTATTTTTGTGCCAGCTCAACTAACAACATTGACATGATTAGCATACATTTTGGCAACTGTTTTAGCACAAGGTGTTAGTAAAAAGAGGCTATTATCTTTGAGTTTAATTTGCTTTAACTTCCCTTGTTATAAATGTTTTTTTACTGTGAATGAGATGTTTTTGTAAAGGAAATCCTGGCACAGTAAGTAAGTTATTCAGAAATATGTTTTTTTAATTAATGTTACAGGTGTTTCTCATGCCAGAGATGAAGTCCATACCTCCAAACACATGAACCTTCTCCAAATTTAGAAATGAATATTTTGTTATTTTTACTGATGGTTAAGTCATTGAACTAAAGGAGGAATTTTTAAATTAATGGTGCTACTTGTTTCGTATGTAGTTCCTTCTTTAAAAAAAGAGAAATTACATATGTCCCGGTTAAGAATGGTTTCCTCTATGGCTATACATCAATTACAAATGAAAAGTTTTAAGGATTAAATAATTTTAGTTTCTTAGCTCAGGTGCCTCTCATACAAAAGAAATTTCCAGTAAAAATATACTTCATTTTTGTAACAAACACTACTGCCTCATTTGCTTACATTTTATTCATATTGTTAAACTGAAGAAAACAAGAAAAATAAGGTTGATACAAATCCAAAGATCTTGGGTGTTTGCATTCAATTTTTTTTGCAATATATATATTTTTAAAATTTATTGAAAGCTTTGGTGAAACAGTTAACAGGATTGCTATAATTATGTAGTAAATGAATGTTTGTAATTGATATTAAATCAATAAATTAATATTCATGTGCACATGCATGAATCTAAGTTATTTTATGAATTTCTAGCAAACATATAGGCATAGTCTCATATATATGTGTCTATAACTACACGCACATTTAATAATTTACCCAATGTTTAATTGAGTAATGAATTAGTTTAATATAAACTTTAGCATAACAGAATATATATAGTTTATCCACATTTACCTCTGGAAGCAAACAAATGCCAGTAACAGGCACTTCAGTGAAAGAACAAGCCCAAGTTAAAATAGAAAATGGTAAAAATGAGAAAGAAATTATGAAAATATATACTTTTAATTTGCAGACATATAAACACTTTTGGTACAGTACAGACACAGGATGCCAAAAAAAAAAAAAAAAAAAGGAATGATCCGGTTTAAGCTAATACATTACTTGATTATACAGATAATTTTGCTATAGCTCTCATAGACGATGAAATTTCCAGCTCACACAATGAAGTGAAAATGATCAATCACTGATGAACCAGTTTGCATCATTGCAAAGGATTCAGCAAAAGCTAAATTATCAAAGAAATCTGCTGCTGGGCATAAATTTCTCTTGGATTTAATCCAATGCCAAAGAAAGGAAGCCAGAAATGGTAGCCAACAAACCTAAACAACAACAGAAAGATAAGTATAACTTTCCTATAAAAGGCCCAACTAAAACAACGAGTAGTCTACACCAGCTTGTAGAATATTCTGCTTTAATATGATCTCTAAAATTTTCTTACGTGATGGATATGTTTAAGCATATAAAAACTAATATATAACCCAAATATAAAGTACTGCTTACAAGTTTTGAAAGCACCAAAATGTCATGGACACCTATGAAGCAACTGAGGATTGAAACATTCTTGCTTCTGGCTGTTTTTCTTGGATACAATTTCTAGTTACATTTTCTGTAAAGAATATATATTTTTTCCCCTGTAATAATAGCAATTGCAGTGGTAAGGCAAACAGAAAGCAGTCTGAGTACACAGGAAGTGAAATAGTCTTCATCAAGTCAAATCTTTAACATAAAGCAGTGTTTTTATCCTTACTAAAAAACAAAATAAAACAAAACAAAACAAAACTCACTTCTTTGTTAAAGCCTTCTCCTTCAAACTACACATGATGTACTTATGAGGTAAACATTCTGTTTACAAATGCATTTTTATCATATTTTTAAGTGGGGTGAAATTCAATCACTTTAAATTCATACTTGTTAAATGTTAAAAACAATATATTTAAAATATACTCTTTCATTAATTTGATGTACAACAACTGTCATGTACAATACCTCAAAACAGTTCCCTGCAAAGGAGCACCTGATGCCCTCTTGTGGTTAAAAGACTTTTTAGACAAAAAAATACAATGTGCCATTTTCTTACCTTACTCCTAGATTTTATCAATCATCTGCTTGGTGTATGAAGGCTGCATATTGCATCCAAGACTTCTTTTTATAACAGTTTTATAGCTGTTAATACCAATTTTCATTAAAAATGCTGTACACATTTTATAACCTCTGATTTTGAATTTAAAAACCTGTAAACAGTTATTTACAATATAGTACAAATTATAAATTAGTCATCCTTCATTGGAACTGCCCTCCACACCATCTTGTTTAGGTGGTGAAGACTACCCAAAGTCAGTTAAAATATCTATGTTTTATTCCACAATGGAGTATCAAATATTGGAAATATCCATCGGTTTCCTCTCTCTCATGTGCAAGTCAATTTTTCCTTTTAGTGGGATTTGTACTTCCAAATTTTCATCTTCTCTTGGGTGCTTTTTCCCTTTCCTTAAGCAGATGTATATTCCCATCCCTGTTACCAGTGTAATAGAACCCAAGCTTATTACAGAGAGAGCTACTAAGGTGGGCATACAGGATACAGATTCAACTTTCCTGTGAGTCGGTTCTATTGAGATCTGTGGTTCTTTCTCCTCTATATTAATTTCTGGTTCTTTTCTTAAAAGACTCTCAATATAGCTCTCGTTACTGACAGTGTCATTAACAAATAGGTTCACCATGACAGTGGAATAGAGAGGTTCAGGATAACCATGATCACTCACTTTTACCAGCAAACGATGGAGTCCATAATCTGTTTGCAGCAGTGCCTCTTCCAAAGTAATGTTGCCAGTTTTAGGGTCAATCCTAAAGGACTCAGGCCTAGGACCTCTTCTTCCTATGATGCTGTAAGCTATGACAGCATTCATGCCTGTGTCTTTGTCAACAGCATAGACCTCTGTCACTGGGGAGCCAGGGAGAGTAGAAGGTAGTACCAACAGATAAGACATATTAGACTGAGGAAATAAAACCAGAGGAGGGTTGTCATTGATGTCAAGGAGGAGAATTGTGATTTTTGTGGTAGAGGAGAGGGCAGGCTCACCCCCATCAACAGCTTCCACCCACAAAGTATAGGAGCTTTGCTGCTCTCTGTCCAAAGAGACTTTAGCTCTCAGCATGCCCTTTCCCGTGTCTATGACAAAAATATTACTCTGGTTCAGCACAGAGAGCGCAACCCACCCATTTCGCCCAGCATCAGCATCTGTTACACTGATTACTCCAATTTCACCATATCCTGGAAAGTTTTCTGGCACGAAAAAGCTGAAGTCCTTGTTGATAAACCTGGGGCTGTTGTCATTTTTATCCAACACTGTGAGAGCCACAGTGGCTACTGATTCTCTGGGTGGCTTCCCAGAGTCAACAGCTCTGACCGTGTACCTGTACTTTTCTTTTTCTTCTCGGTCCAGCTGAGTAGAAACTGTCAGAATTCCTGTGACACTGTCTAAGGAAAAATATGATGGAGCATCAGGTCCCAGAAAATATGAAATTTGGCCTCTCTCTCCACTGTCAGCATCTGTAGCGTACAGCTTAGTCAAAAAGGCATTGGGTGCATTGTTTTCTTCAATGGTTATTTCTATCAAGGGTTGAAGGAAAATAGGGGCATTATCGTTGTCATCTAAAAGTTGCACTTTAATAACTTTTTTGACATGAAATCCTTCAGAGTTCCAGGCCATCACAGCTATTTCATAGAATTGCTGTAGCTCATAATCCATAGGTTTTGTGGTTTCTAGCAAATATTCATTATTGTATGGTTTGTAAGGTGATAACCTAAATGGGCCTTCACCATCCAGATAGCAGTTCACCTTGTATTTACCTTCTGGATCTCTTATGGTGAAGAAAGCAATTGGAGTGTTAACAGGTTCCAGTTCTTTGAGGTAAACAATACCATCTATCTCATTTGCTATATAACGAGGGACAATTTCAGGTGGTCTGAAAATGACCTTGATAATGGACACCAGGGCAGTGATCACTGCAGGGATGCAGCCTGGCCCATTAGCAAGGATGGTGAGCTTGTGTGTTTGCAGAACACTTCCCCCAATTGTACTGAAAAGTTTAATGACTCCAGTGGTTTCATCCAGATGGAATAAGTCCTTGGATGCTTGTGGAACTTTCTGGCTGTATGAGTAGGTGATCTGAGCATTGATCCCCAAGTCTCTATCTACAGCCTGGACAGTTGCAATTGGTGTGCCCACTGTAGCATTCCCATACACAGTGACATTGATCTGTGAGTCTGTGAAAAGAGGGCAATTGTCATTAATGTCACTTATGCCAATGGTGAGGGTGGCACTGCCCAGCAGTGGTGGAGACCCACCATCCTCAGCTATGATGATGCTCACATACTGGTCTTGGGTCTCCCTGTCCAACAGTCCCATGACAATCAAGTAGGGAGTGCGCTCCCCATTTTCATTCTCCTCCACATCCAGGGTAAACATACGATGGTAGTCCAGTAAGCGGTAGGTCTGCACCCCGTTAGTACCTGTATCTGGGTCCATGGCAGGATGCTCTATAGCCAGCCGGGTATTTACAGGTGCATTTTCTGGGATCCAAACTGAGATTTGGGAAACAGGGAACTGTGGGGCGTTGTCATTGATGTCCTGGATAGCGATTTTCACCTTCACAAACCTAAAATATTCCTGAGGCAGGACCAGTACATCCAGAAGCAAAAGACAAGAGTCAGAAGAAGGGGAGGAGGAAATGGAAATGCTGCCGCCCCAGGCAGACCCTCCACCTCCTTCAAGACACAAGGCCTCCCGGTCGATCTCCTGGGTAGAAGTGTGCAGCTCCCCAGAACGGTTGTCTAGGGTCACGTACTGGCCACTCAGTCCCCGGGAGGCCAGGCTGAAGGAGAGAGGAGGGCTCCTCTCAGCGGCGGTGCGCTCTGGAGGCTGCGGGTGCTGATCCTGCCTCCCCGCCGCCCCCGGCACCAGCCGCAGGTCCTCGGCCAGACTGCCGATGAACACCCCGGCGGGCAGTCCCTCGTTCAGGCTGTACAGAAGCTCGGTGGCCCGGCTGTAACTCGCGAGGCAGTTGAAGGGTCCCACGAAGAGGAAAACCAGAAATAGATGCTGAAAGTGGGGAGGTAGAGGTGGGAGGGGGTGGAAAGAAGCCTCATTACATACTCGTGGCAACACAGAGATTGGAGTCAGAAACCAGTGCCCGGGTTATGGCTGCCCTCACCACCACAGAGGAAACCCTCTCTAGTTGGAGTGGGGTAAAGAGGAAACTTGCTGCAAAGAAGAGATCTATAGGACAACGTTGTCTCCAAAACTTATTATTATTATTTTTTCTGTTCACTTTCTACCCGCCCCCCGTACCCCCTCGCCACCCTCCTCCAGTTATTATTCAGAATCGCTCACTGTAGAGCATCCCTGGAAACATGCCGGAGTAGAGGACTCAACTCTGGGACTGCGCAACGCGACACGGAAACCACCCGGGTAGGTTACAGAGACCGGAAGGGTTGTGGGTGGAGAGGGCTGAGAGGTGGGCAATTTATCAATTTATTTCCCATTAAAATGTTTCTACCGCTAAGATCTTGGGAACACGAAATGTATTATTATGAAACCAACAGCAACAACAATATCAGTAATAATATGAAAGCACAGTCACGCTTTCTGTTCGACACCCCCACCCCCTTGCCCATTAAATAAACGCTTTAGGTCAGAAGAAGCGATTTCCATTTTAGCATGGATCACAATTAAATCGAAAAGATCTGGATCTCCACCCCTTATGAAGCTCTCATTAATTACCCTCCCCCAGAGGAAAAGAAGTACACGCGGAAAATGATTATACAAAAACAATTTGTCAATTGCAGTTGACAGTCACAGCCAGACGCCGGCAGCGGGAAACGATCTCTGAACCCCAGTATCTAAAGCAGATTGAGCCTCCACCCCCATCCTTTCCACCTCATCTGCCTACATTTCTGCTTCAGAAACTTCCTCTCACGACCCAAGGACTTACCTATTTATTGCTAAAATGAAGATACATGATCCCAAACTCCCTTTCCCTCCCCTCAATCTTCCGTGAAGTTTGGATTAAGGTAAAACGTTTGAAAACCCTAAAGGAGTGTGAACTGCTCACAGTACTGCAACTTGTCCCGGGGCTCTGCTCCCCAACCCTTACCTGCAGGTTTCTGTGGCTGGTGCTGCTCCTGGGACGACTTAGCCGCCCCATATCCAGGCGCGAGTGCCAGGTCGCCGGGTGCCAGCTCACTGCCAGGGTCCGCGAGCTGCGCGCATTCCCTCGGCCGTGCATTCCCAGGGAGGCTGCAGTCAGCGCGTTTCTGATGGGAGGGCGGCAGAAGACACTCCCTCTCTGTTCATGCAAATCGCGGGGAACTTCAGCCAATAGTCACTGGCTCCTCAATTAGGACGGGAGCTAAGGGGGGCAGAATGGTGAGGGGCAGAAGGGCAAGGCCATGGTTTCCTGCTCAGGACTTGGGCAAGTCCAGACCCCACAAGAGGAACCAGAATGGGGGACTTGCCTCTGAAGACTGCGACTAAGCGTCACCTTGTCGGGCAACGGAGCGCTTGCCCACAGCCTCCCTCCTCGCCGCACCAGTCAGAATCCAAGTCCACAGGTTGCGAGCATGAGAGGGAGAATTAGAATAAATAAGCCTGCATGTATTTCTGAATTTGTAGAGAGGAATTTGGCGCTACAGAGCAGTCACAGGTGCGATCCCAAAACGCCCGCTTTGCCACCGCTTCTAACAAGAAATATTTGGATCCAGTAGTGTTTGCACAGAGGAGGGAAAATGCACTTTTCTTTGCAGAGAGAAGGGATTTCAAACTCTTAGGAAGGCGATATGAACCAGAAAAGCAAATACTGTAGATGAATTCGGTGAAGGTTTCCACATGCTCTTCTTTTGAATCTTTGCTGTTGGTGGTGGCAGAGCTTCTGCTAGTTTCCTAGTTGTAGGTATGAGTGACTCCTCTGGATATCTGCCTTGTGGTCCTACTTAGAGGCACCCTTTGCTTCTGGCCAAGGGAAGGAACCAAGCGGAAAAGTAGAAACAATTGTGGGGAAACACAAATGGTTCTGCCTGCAAGCAATTTTAACATATTTCTCTAAGGGATGCATTTGGGGAGAGGGGCGCTCACTGAAGCCTGGGTTTGTTTTTTTTTTTAAAGGGTTACTTTTAAAATTATTACATTCCCCAACCCCCGTGTAATGCTGACTGGGAAAGTGGTCCTTTAGAAAGGAATCCGGAGTGGGTGTGGTGCAAAACGCTTGGATGTCCTCTCTGGCTTTGACACTAAATAGTCATATGACCTGTTTCCTCACTTATAAAATCTGGGCTGGAGAAAATTCAGTGCATTAAGTCAATGAAACACTTTTTGATCTGCAGGGTGTCATATAAGTAATGAAAAGGACCATTGGCCTTTCCCTAAGTAGATATTTCTCTTCATCACTAGGTTCCCAGATATCATGTGCTCTGCCTTGAACATAAAATCCTCCACGCTGAATGCCTGGTGACTGAGCCTAGAATAGAAAAAGTCTTCCTCTTAGGTTGTAGAAAGATCTGACATTCCCGTGCTTTCCATAGGAGCCACTTTAATTTTCTTTTTAATTCACGTTATGCTAACTAGGAGTTAAATTATTTGGCTCAGTTAATTGTTTCTCTTCTGTCCCTTCTTATTTTCTCATCATGACTAATCCTAGATACAAACTCCTTAATAAATCGACAACACGCTGCATCAAAACACCTGGTGTCTGTATCAGCTTCTTATTGCCCAAATGGAACTATACATGGAGTTCACAAATAAAATTCCCTATAACACAATCTGGCAAATAATCTGAATTGGAATATAAAATTAGCTCCCTTAAGCTCTTTAGAGTGAAATTGGAGTGATGATGGAGTAAGCACACACACGGGAACATGCTCACGTGGAGGCAAGGCCATTATACAACTGGTAAACAAAGCTCAGTCAGGAAGTATGATTTGCCTCTCCTTGCTTCTTCAGCTGCCGGTTCTGAATGGTAAATATTTACTTTGCGGTCTGTAGTTGAAACATATTGGACTCCAAAAATCATTATCAAGCTGCTTCTGAAACGTGTTTAATTTATAGCTTCACACAATACCCACAGCTTCTGGAATTTTGGGGCACATGGCCAGAATTAGGCAATCCATCAGTGTGTGTGTAGGCTAGACCCATAATCTGAATTAATTCTACAGCTGTACAGGTGACAACAGCAGTGGACTGTATATGCCCTCACAACACATGTCTGCTCCAAGTTAAGATCACTTGCTTTTTATCTGGGGGAAAATATAGGAATCTCTTCAGTTTTTCCTTTGTTTATGAAGACCCTCTACAGGAACTATCATTTATGAAGATAGTCTAATTGAAGTGACATCACTCCTTTGTAATTATCTTCTCAACTGTCTTTAATTTTGCCTGAAATGTTAGGTTGTTGGCTTTTCAGTGGATGCTTTGAGCACAGATACACTTTCTTAAAGTGTCCCTGTACCCATTCCCAGCAGAGTCTTGGTCTTCTAGCCATAACCTCCAGCCGCTTTCTATGGAAAAGGTTATTATTTCTTCTCCCTTTTATTAAGTTAAGAAATTAAATCTAGATATTCAGCAATAAGTTTCTAGAGTGTTTCTAAAAAGCGCAAACAGGAACTATAATGTATGTTGAAATGGAAGAATTAAACATTTCTGGAAGTAATGTTTGAAATGACAAAAATAATTGCCTTTGCTCTAAGTTACTGTGGTGATTGCAAAGTCTCTGCATGGAACTTTGTCGTCAAGACTGGGGGGCTTTGGTTGGCACAATTTCGGCTAATACCTTACACATCACATTCAAAACTGTTAACTGAGCTTCTTGTTATTATGTTTCCTCTTTGAAGATCTAACCAAGGGTTTTGTGCAGGTGTATGCTGTAATTGCCCCCCGCTTACAAAAAAGACCAAATACCATACCCTTCTTTCTTATCCTGTACCTTTTCTCTGGACACTGTAAAAGCATTCCCAAACTCCTGTTCCATATGATACCAGCCCTGTGACCTGCCATCTGGTGTCACATATTTCTCAAAAGATGACTTAGAGAACTTCTATGCTATTATTATTCCCTTGAAAACAATACTTACGAACTTCTCAGATATCTCAATTTCTCTGGGCCTGCTTCCCAGGTGTTTTGTAAAAATCGATCCAGAAGAATAGTTAGATTATATGCCTCCCAAACTCATTTTTTTTTTTATACACAAGGAAAACAATTTGATACAATCAATGATACACTGAGCCCAACCAGGGTATTTGGATTCTATTCTTGTGGTTGTTGCTAAGTTAGTGTAACTTTAGATAAGTCATCACATCTCTGTTCAATTTCCTATAACCCCTTCACCCACCCCATAGACATAAGAAATGGATGCCCTAATATCTGTCATTAACAGACATCCCATGCTAGTAAACTGGTCATTTTGATTATTATGTACCATATTATATCACTGAAGGATAATAATATTTTTTATTTACTGCAAGCCTTCTCTCTGGATAGTTTCTCTCTTTATAAAGCTTTGAGGGTTCTTATAAATGTCTGTGAGGATATTATCTACAAACTATGGAAACATACCCTAAAAACTTCAAAATCTTTTGATGTTTTCTAGGTAGCTTTTATTTGTACTTTTCCATTAATTCTAATTGTATCATTTAAAGTACTTTAATAACAGTATGGTATCTATAAAGTTTCATATAATTAATATATACATAGATATTTATACCTATTTTAAATCACAGCCCTATAAGTATTCTGATTAATTCAAGATTGCAAATAAATATAAATTTAGAATATAACTTACTTTAGGACTGTGTCATTTTTTGCTTACAAATATATGAAATTAGGGGTCCCTTTAGCTGATTTAGAATATGTGCGTGTGTGTCTATGTTTGTATAACATTATTTACAAGGTGGAGCCCCCCAAACCCCAGAATTTATTTATAAGATATTGTGTATTTATTTTTGCATGTTTAAACTTCAGTTACTTCAAAGTGTTCTCTATTTGATGCAGTACACCTATTGAGACATTTTTCCCACTGCACAAAACAGTCTTTGAACTCATTGATTTCGATGCCTTTTAGTGCTTTTGCTGTTTTTTGTTCCACCTCTTCCACATCAGCAAAATGTTTCCCTTTGAGGACATTTTTCATCTGGGAAACAAAAAAAGTCACCCAGGGCGAGAACAGGTAAATAGGAGGGCGTGGCACATAGGTCATGCTGTTTTGGGTCAAAACCGCTGAACACTCAGCATGGTGTTGGCAGGCAGACTCATAAATTACTCATCATGAAATGGGCAAACATGTTGAAAGAATCTTTAAGAAAAATTCTCTGAAGCCAAACCCAGCCTCTTATAACAATGCCAGCTGCTACAATGACTAATAGAGATAGGTTCCTACGACACTCACCTAGTGGGGGAAGCTGGTACTACAAGGCATCCACCCTTCAGAAGATAATTTTGTTTTCTGGCTTCCCCCCTCATATGTGCATATGTAAATGTAAATAGTACAAAATATATGACATGTAATATAAATATAATATGTAACAATTTTAAATACATAAACATATATTTATATAATACATTTTTAAAGAATATATTTTTTAAATATAAAATTTATAAATTTATATTTATAAATATAAAAATATTCTTTTTCTGAGCCAATACTTAAGGGAAGGGATAATCCCATTTGTAAATTCAATACAATATTTGATAAATGATAAAATCCACAATTAATTGAGTGTTGATTATGTTCTGAGCATGCTATTGGATGCTTTACATATTTATTTACTTAAAAGTTATGACAGTGTTATAATATAGATAATATTATATTAATTTTACAGCCATAAATTGCATATTTGTAAGTGTCTATAGCAACAGGGCTCCCATCCGTGGCCTCTAAAGCACAGGAACTTTCCAGTTTAGTACATGAGTCCCACCTGAATGGGTGGATTGAGGACTTATACATGTTTAAATGTATTTTAAACAAACAAACATTTATCACTCACCTACAACAAGAAAAACATTGTAGAAATAGATTTTTTGTACAGTGTTTTTTTGAAGTGAAAACTTCTTTAGTCAATTACTATTTCTTAAAGAGATACATGCACACAGACACATAATTATGTGTTTGGCTAGTTTAGATCTCCCAACTGGTAGACTTAAAATATATATTTTGTATGTATATTTGTGTGTATACATGAGAGTTTTGCAAAGTTTTAAGTAATTTTATGGATCTCCTAGTTAGCTCTCACTTTACATATTAGTTTGAGAAGAAGAGAGATCACCCATAGCTAAATCAGATTCTCAAAATAGGGATTTCAAGATGCCGCAGAGTAGGTGGAAGCCACACTAACATTCTCTGGACCCCAGACTGAACTTATAACTAAATTATAGAGTAATAAACCTGAATAATCAAGTGAAGGCTAACTGAAAGTATTATAACCAAGCGTTTACAGAAAAAAGCCACATAGAGACTGGTAAGAAGGGTAAAGACACAGAAAGTGTTGCCTACCTCACCCAGGTACAGTGGGTAAGAAGATAGAGGGAAATCTCAGCTGCAAAATCCCATCCCCCCAGAAGCACGTGGTCTCAACCCCATGCAGCAATCCCCAACCCAGAACAACAAAGATAAGAAGAAGAGCCTACAAAGCATCTGGTGGTGAAAATCAGTGGAGATCCAGTTCACCTGGGAGAGATGGGGGTCTGCTGGAGACCCAGAGGTCACTTCTTAGGGACAAGCATGCCTATTGTTATAGCACCAGCCTGACAAGTGCACTGTGCAGTCCCCTGACTGTTCGCAAGGCCACTCTGCCATGCTTGGGTCTAGGAGAGGGGTCTGCCATGACCTTTGAGGCATTCTTTTTCTGGGGTGGATCTTGGCAGACTCAGACGGTGACTGAACTGTGTGGCTTTGGAAAAGGGACCAGTCTCCCCAACATCAAGTGCACAGTTGGCATCCCCCTCCCTCACCTGTTGAATCACTAGGGTGGCCCTATCCCGCTAAGTTTAGTCATGCAGGGGAATCACAGTGACACATAAAGCTGGGACTTTTGGAACGTATCTCCTAGGAAAGCTTTTGTCCTTCTATCAGATGGGCCAGTTCTGGTTTGTATGGCTATATCATGGGTTGTGGGGGGCACTCTTATCTTTCCTGTGGCTTAGCCTGCAATACCCCAAGAATGGGAAGAAGTGCCTGTCCCCCTTCTACAGGCTTGCAGGCACCATCTCCAATAGGTGACTTTGGGTCTGCCTTTCCAAGCCCCAGATACCATGCCCTGCTGACAGGTAGCTCAAGGCCTCTTACACAAAATGCCTGGCATTGAACTGTACCTGAACCTTGTCCAAGCTGACCCAGAATGAATACAACCAGTAGTGGGCTTTAGACAACACCAGAGCTTGACCCAAATAGCCATACCAGTGGTGTAACCAATGGGAGATTCTACAGGCATCAAACCCTGCTGGGAACAACTTCACCTAGGGGGGCATCCCCAGCACAGCATCTCATGCATGGTGACCAAGGTTTATCCTTATGGTCATCCAGTCAGAAGGGTTAAATTCATCCATGAAAGGGCAAACAGCATTCATGACTCAGCTACAACAGAAGGATGCACAAAATCCATAAGAAACATTCCTTGAGCACAGGGCTCAGGTGATCTGAGATTGTGCACTGAGTCCAACAAGTCACTTTCATAATAAAGCCATAACAACAATTTTGGTAGTAATAAAAGATCTACATAATGCATAAAGAAAAATGGGGAGATTAAAAAGTATGCCCCAAATGAAAGAGCAAGCAAAATCCCCCACAAATAATTAAATGAAATAGAAGCAACCAGAGTACCAGATACATAATTTAAAATAGTGTTTATAAGGGTGCTAAAGGACATTAGGGAAGGAATGGATGATCTCAGTGAGAACTTAAACAATGAGGTAGTAAGCTTATAAAGGACATAAAAACTATAAAAAACAACCCATCAGAAATGAAGACTAGACTATCTGAAATGAAGAATGTAAAATCAACAGAAGGTTAGATAAAGCAGAGGATCAAATCAGCAATTTATAGGACAAGATAACAGTAGGCATCCAAGCAGAGCATCACAAAGAAGAGAGAATTTTAAAAAAATAAAGAAAGTCTAAGGGACCTCTGGGACAATATCAATAATAAAACTTCCATATCATAGGGGTACCAGAAGGAGAAGAGAGTGGGCAATAGATAAAGAACTTGTGTGAAGAAATAATAGCTGAAAACTTCCCTAGCCTGGTGAAGGAGAAAGTCACTCAAGTTCAGGAAATACAGAGAGTTCCAATAAATATGAACCCAAAGAGGTCCACACCAAGACATACCTAAATTAAAATGCCAAAGAGTAAAGACAAAGAAAGAATCTTAAAAGCAGCAAGCAAAAAAGAATTAGTCACTTACAAAAGAGCTCCCATAAGGCAGTCAGATGATTTTTCAACAGAAACACTTCAGGCCAGAGGGACTGGCATGAAATATCCAGCGATGAAAAGAAAGGACCTAGAACTAAGACTAGTCCATCCAGAAAGTCTATTATTTAAAATTGAAGATGATATAAAGAACTTCCCAAACAAAACAAACAAGCAAACTAAACTAAAGGAGTTCATTACCATCAAACCAGTATTGCAAGAAATGTTAAAGGGCCCACTTTTAAAAGAAAAGAAAGGAAGGAAGAAACTGACAGAGAGGGGAATATAGGTATGAAGAATGAAATAGCAATAAATAAGTACCTATCAATAATAAGCTTAAATGTAAATGGATTAAATGCTCCAATCAAAAAACAAAGAATAGCTGAATAGATAAGAAAACTTGACCAATATATATGCTGTCTACAAGTGTCCCACCTCAGAACAAAAGATGCACAGGCTGAAAATGAAGGGATGGAAAAAATATTCAATGCAAGTGGAAACAAATTTTAAAAAGCCAGGTTAACAATATTTATAACTGAAAAAATAGACTTCAAAACAAGGACCATATCAAGAGACAAAGGTCACTATATAATACTGAAGGAATTGATCCAACAAGAAGATATAACTCACAAGGTTATATCTTTACAAAAACATATATTCACCCAAAATAGGAGCACCTAAATATATAAAGAAACTCTTCCTAGTCATTAAGGGAAAGATTGACAGCAATACAGTCATAGTATGAGATTTTAACACCTCACAGACATCAATGGATAGATCTTCTAGACACAAAAAAACAAAGTGACAGTGATTTTAAATGACACACTAAATTTGATGGATCTAATTGATATCACAGACATTCTATTCCAAAGCAGCATAATACACATTCTTCTCAAGTGCACATGGAATATTCGCAATGATAGACCATTATTTAGGACACAAAATAAGTCTTAAAATTCAAAAAGATTGAAATTATATCAAGAATAATCTCTGACCACAATGGCATGACACTAGAAACCAACTACAATAAAAAACTGAAAAACATTCAAACACATAGAGGCTAAACAGCATGTTATTAAACAATGAATGGGTTATCAATGAGATCAAGAAAGAAATAAAAAATTACCAGGCAAGAAATTAAAATGAACACACAACTCAAAACTTAAGGCACACAGAGAAAGCAGTCCTGAGAGGAAATTCAATAAATAATCTGTAAATTCAATAAACAATCTAACCCTACACCTAAAATAACTAGAAAAAGAAACCAAACAAAGCCCAGAGAAAGTAGAAAGAAGGAAATAATAAAGATCAGAGTGGGAATTAATCACATAAAGAAAAAAAAAACCCATCAATAAAACCAAGGTCTGGTTCTTTTCATAGCTAAACAAGGCCGATGAACCTTTAACCAGTCTCATCAAGAAAAAAAAAAGGAGAGGAGGAGCCAAATAAATATAATGACTTCTAAAATTTTATTTTAGGATAAGGAGAGAAATATATCTTAAGAAACCTGAAACACTAATTTGAAAGAATTCATACACCCCTATGTTTATTGCAGTGTTATTTATAATAGCCAAGATCTGGAAACAGTTCAAATGCCCATCAGAAATTGAGTGGTACATTTACAAAACAGAATATATCATTTGTATGTTAAAAAAAAAGGAAACCTTACTATTAATGACAGCATGAATGGACCTGAAGATTATTATGCTAAATAAAATAAGCCAGTCAGAGAAAGACAAATACCATGTGATTTCAGTTATATGTGGACTTCAATGAAAAAAATAAACTGATGAACAAAATGGAAACAGAGGCATGTATACATTGAACAGAGTGACAGCTGTCAGAGAGGAGGGGTGTTGGGGGATTGGATGAAAGAAGGTGAAAGGCTTAACAAAAAACATATACATAACACCAAGACATAGACAACAGCTTGGTGATAGAGGGAAAGGGGTGTTTGAAACAGGTGGAATTGGACAGAGGGGAAAATCGGGACAGAAAGAGACTTTGCTTGTATGCACGATGCAGTGTGCAGATGTTTTATTGAGTGTACACTTGAAACCTTATGGTTTTATGTACCAATATCACCCCAATAAATTCAATAATAAAAATAAATAAATTTTAAAACTACTTCTATTTCTTAAAATAGTAGTATATTTTGGCTTCTGGATTGTTTCTGATATTAGAGGATAATAGAGAATAATTTAGTAGAACTCCATTTATTTTTTAACCATCTTTTATTTAAAAAACCTTGATCTTAAGCATTGTTGTAAGTACTGGTTAGTTACTTAAACCTGTAAGTATAGATTTGAACTCTGTTTATGAAAAGGATGCAAATATGCTAATTTACTATAATACAATTTTATATTCTAAAACATTTACCACTGTATTATGCAACTTAACATAACTTTTGTAAACATTAGTCTATCTCAACTGGTACTTCCTTTTGTTTTATAAACTGTGTAAATAGATTTCACATACCTCCTGTTTTTCCATACATTCCAAGAGGAAGGGATATTGATATAGAGAGATCTGATTAAGATCACTGGGGAGAAGTAGAAGGGGCCATAGGAGGAGTTTGCCAAGAAAATGGGAGGCAATCTAGGGTGGGATTGGCTGGGGAGCTGATGCCTCCAGAGCGGATGGAAATAAAGAGTGCTGGCTCTTCGGCTCAGGAGCATGTCTGGCTCCTGAGCTGGCTCTCTCCCTCAGGCTCTTCTTTTTCAAGGATGCCTTGATGCTTGTGCTGCAGCTGCCTGAATTTCCCAACAAACGGTAATTTGTGTGGGAAGGAACTTGGGGCACAGCCTAGGACTGGGCTGGCCTGGCAGGGGTGGTGGGTTTATTCTTTGGGTGTTCTAGAGGGATTGCCCTGGCTGGTTTAGCTCAGTGGATTGAGCATCGGCCTGCGAGCTAAATGTCGCTGGTTCGATCTTCCAGTCAGGGTACATCAGAGAAGGAAAACTCTGACTCCAAAAAACCTCCGCTGCCTTGCGGCATACCTCTTCAGGGGAAAGGCTAAGAGAGTAAACCCTGACAGAAAATCCGGAGCCGGAGTCCCTAAGGCGGTTTGACGTTGTAGTCAACACCGGCAACTCCTGCGGCGCACCTGAAGCCAAGCTGTATTGACTCCGTCTTTCCCTTGGACCCTTCAGCTGCGAAGAGAGGGGGGGTCTGCTGCATGGGCAACAGCAGACCCTCCATATTACCCTGCCCAGGCTCTGTAGCTTCAGCGTCATCGCAAGATGTCGATTCAACACGGGAGGAGACAGATACCATGTCACTCCCGAGTCGGACTGCACAGCCATTCTCGGCGGTGCAGATAGACTCTTAAGAAGCTACACCATCGTCTCTCGAGACGGACGGCTGCCGACGACGACGTTCTAGAGGGAACAGGCTCTGAGGAAGAAGTCTGCCATTCTTCTGGAGTTGTACACAACTCCTTTGTGTATTATGTTGTTTTAGTTTGTAAACTAACCCTATAGAAACTAACAGGAGTAATGATAGTAGAACTCAGGTGTTAGAGTTTAGCCTTAATTAGTAAGCTTAAGTGACCAAAGCTGTGACTTGATAGGCTTAAGTGACTGCTTTTGAATAAAGACTCCTTTTCTTTATCACCAAACCTTTGCCTCTGGAATTTTGCCTCGAGGGTGGCGGTGTGCAGCAGGACCCCAAAGTACTGTTCAGCAACAATATGACAGGTTGACAGGTCCTTTTTTTTCAGAACTCAGCATCACTTTAACAAGGATAAGTATAGCTACGTAAATCATCAGAAAACCCTAGGCTTAATTTTGGCTCACATATTTGACTTTCCCTCCTTAGCCTCAAAATAAATTTTAGAAGTCATTTTTGACTCATTTAAACTTCACATTCTTCCTTCTCACTTCTGGTAGACATGATAATGAGCAGTGAAATCATCAAAAGAGAGGTAGTAGGATTGAGGAGGAGAACAAATGAAAGGCATGGAAAATCCACAAAGTGGAGCAGCAGTTGCTGAATAATGAAGTTACTGAGTGCAGTTTATTTTTGTTACATATGCCTTACTCCCTGGAGTCAGTCCCTGGGAGACTTGAAAGAAGGTAGAGGTATGGGCCCTGTGAGAATAAAGCTACCATAAATCCTATAAATTAGCATAAAAATTAGGTCAGGGCAAAACAAATTCATACAATGAGAAAAATCACTTTAAATTGCATTTTAGGACCCTGATCCTGTGCCTTGTATCTTTCAGATACCTATTCTTCACTCTCACCAACTGAAGTGTCACATTTGGAAAGCTTAAGGAAAATTTGTGCTCAGGTAACATTACTCAGGTCTTTTGTTTGGTTTTATAAAAATCTCTTTTTATCTGATTCTTTGAATCTAAGGTGGGATTGTTAAAAACTGCAGGAGTGTGCTAATCTCAGTGTGTGTGTCCTATAAAAGCACTGAACTAGTATCGTAGGGTCAGTGAAAGGCTCTGTGAATGATGTAAAGTCAACATTTTTGTGGTGGTATAGCTATACTCTAGCTGCTTCCTTCTGGGTGTGTTTTTAGGAGGAGGGCAGAGGTTGCTGACCAATTGCTGAGCACCTAACTTGTGCCAGGTGCTGTGGTGAGCATTATCTTCACAAGTTCCCTGCAAAGTGAGGATAACCCCATTTTAATGATGAAGAATCTGCGCTTTTCATAGGGCTCATAGGTTGCCTGAGGTCACACAGCGGGGAAGTGTGCCAAGTTAGGATAGAACAAGGAAAATTTGAGGCAGTTTTATTTCATGTCAGTGAATCTTTGTTCTCTATCTTGTTCTCTATTATAAATATTCTCTGAAGTAGGCACGTATGTTGAATATTGAATATATGCACATTAGAAACTGAAGCAAATCTGACAGCAATAGAATCCTTTCAAGAAATACCAAACTTGTAGATAAGTTGAATAATTATGAACTTAAAATGTAAATGTTTTTATGAAATAACAAATATATTTTATTTGGGTTATGAAAAGGAAGTGGATTTTATAAATGAATTTTTGTTAATTGTTTGGAGTTATAGGACAAGAAAACATTTATTTGATGACAGTACTGTGTTTCTTGATAATGAAATCATAAACGTCCTAATTCTTAATTGGAGATAATATTTAAATCTAGTCAAGTTGGAATACAACAGTGGTTATTATAATTTCTGTGGGTTGCTTCTCTTTATGGATAAATTCTTCATTGACTAGATTTAAATGGGATATCACTCGTCGTCGTCGGCAGCCGTCCGTCTCGAGAGATGATGGTGTAGCTTCCCAAGAGTCCATCTGCACCGCCGAGAATGGCTGTGCAGTCCGACTCGGGAGTGACACGGTATCTGTCTCCTCCCGTGTTAAATCGACATCTTGCGATGACGCTGGAGTGTCCTCTCCAGTGGAGCTGAAGCTACAGAGCCTGGGCAGGGTGATATGGAGGGTCTGCTGTTGCCCATGCAGCAGACCCCCCCTCTCTTCGCAGCTGAAGGGTCCAAGGGAAAGACGGAGTCAATACAGCTTGGCTTCAGGTGCGCCGCAGGAGTTGCCGGTGTTGACTACAACGTCAAACCGCCTTAGGGCGGGATATCACTAATAACTAATAATATCACTAATAACAACTGGCTTTTATTTATAATTACTAACTTTATTTTAAATACTCATACTTTTTTAAAGTATATTTTATTGATTATGCTGTTACAGTTGTCCCAATTTTTTTCTCTTTGCCTCCCTTCGCCCAGTACCTCCCTTTCTTCCAGCAATCCCCCCCCCCCTTTAGATCATGCCCATAGGTCATGCATGTAAGTTCTTTGGCTTCACCCTTCCCTATAATATTCTTAAAATCCCCCTATTTTGTTCCTACCAATTATGCTTCTTAACTCCTGTTCCATTTCCCAATTTCTCCCTTTCCCCCTCCCTGCTGATAACCCTCCAAATGATACCCATGCCTATGATTCTGTTCTTGCCTCGTTGTTTGCTTAGATTGTTTTTATTTTTTAGGTTCAGTTTATAGTTGTGAGTTTATTGTCATTTTAATGTTCATAGTTTTGATCTTCTTTTTCTTGAATAAGTCCCTTTAACATTTTATATAATAATGGCTTAGTGATGATGAACTACTTTAGTTTTACCTTGTCTGGGAAGCACTTTATTTGCCCTTCCATTCTAAATGATAGCTTTGCTGGATAGAGTAATCTAGGTTGTAGGTCCTTGCTTTTCATCACTTATAATGCTTCTTGCCAGCCCCTTCTTGCCTCCAAAGTTTATTTTGAGAAATCAGCTGGTAGTCTTATGGGAATTACTTTGTAGGTAACTTTTTTTCTTTTCTCTTGCTGTTTTTAAGATTCTCTCTTTATCTTTAATCGTTGGCATTTTAATTATGACTTGTCTTGGTGTGGTCCTCTTTTGGTCCAATTTGTTTGGGACTTTCGGTGCTTCCTGGACTTGTATGTCTATTTCCTTTGCCAACTTAGGGAATTTTCTTTCATTATTTTTTTCAAATAAGTTTTCAATTTCTTGCTCTTCCTCTTCTCCTTCTGGCACCCCTATGATTTGGGTGTTGGTATGTTTAAAGCTGTCCCAGAGGTTCCTAATCCTCTCCTTATTTTTTTCAATTCTTGTTTTTTTTTTTTTTTTTTTCTGTTCTAGGTGAATGTTTATTTCTTCCTTTTGTTCCAAATCATTGACTTGAATCCTGACCTCCTTTCCATCACTGTTGGTTCTCTGTATATTTTCCTTTATTTCGCTTTCTATAATCTTCACTTCTTCCTTTATTTTGTGTCCATACTCAATGAGTTCTCTGGGCACCCTGATCACCAGTGTTTTGAACTCTGCATCTGATAGGTTGGCTATCTCCATTTCATTTAGTTCTTTTTCTGAAGTTTTGATTTGTTCTTTAAATTGGGCCATATTTCTTTGTCTCCTCAATTTGGCAGCCTCCCTGTGTTTGTTTCTGTGTATTGGGTAGAGCTTCTTAGACTCTGTGTCTTCATATTATGGCTTAACATAGTAGGTGTCCTGTAGGGCCCAGTGGCACAGCCTCCCCTATTACCCAAGCGAGGTACTTGAGTGTACCTTTCATATGGGCTGAGTATATCTTCCTCTTGTGGTTGAGCCTTGGTTGCTGTTGGAGATCAATCATAGGGATTTACCCAGGCCAGTCAGCTGTAAGGACTGGCTGTGACTACTGACCACCAACCTCTGCACTCTGTGAATGATCAGCTTTGCAGAGGCAGGATGATGGTGCTCTAACATGGTCTGTAGCTGTTCACTGGGTGTGTTGGCCCTGGGGTTTCCCAGGTGGTGTAGGCCAAGGTCAGCCCCCACCCATATTTTTTCTAGTGCACCCTACATGAGCTATAAGCAATTGAGATGGCTGCTACTTGTGCTGGGCTTGGTGATTCCTAGGTGAAGCCAAGCTATGAATCTAAACTGGCTGCTGCGAGCCCCAGGCCTAGAGCTCACTGAAGCCAGCTGTTGCTTGTTTGGTAGGATTTAGAAAGCTGTGAAGCATGAGCCAAGACCAGCCATTCATATGGAAAAGCAGCTTGGGTGGGCCCATAAGTTGGGTGGGGTGGAGTCTCTGGGGATCCGCAAGGCAGGCCAAACAGTATTAGCCAGGTTGATGGAGTCTCGCATATGGCACAAGCTTGCTGGCTCTGTTGGGGGAAGGTTTAGAAAAGGGACAATGACCTCTGCTTACCTTGATGCCAAACACTTCAGTTTCTCCCTGTGTACCACTGGTGCCTTTCAAGCTGCTACCCCAGCGCTAGAGCTCAGAGGGAGTGAATCTGTGTAGGTGAGTCTGTGTGTGGGTTCTTTAAGAGGAACTGCTTGGGGCTCCAGCAGTTTCTTTCACCAACTCAACCCCCACTGGTTTTTGTAGCCAGAAGTTGTGGGAGTCATTTCCCTGGCACTGGAACCCTGAGCTGAGGGCCTGATGTGGGGCTGAGACTCCTCACTCCTGAGATATCCCTTCAAAATTTTTATCTACCACATGTGGGTGAAAGACCAGCACATTCCATATCTGTGACCCCCCTCCCACCCATCTACATGGCTGTGGTTTATTTAATTTCATAGTTGTCAGACTTCCATTTAACTCGATTTCTGATGGTTCTGGTTGGTGGTTGTTCTATATTTTAGTTGTAATTTTGATGTGATTGTGTGACAAGGTGAGCCATGTCTGCCTACGTCATCATCTTCCATAAGTTTTAAATTTCATATGTTCCTTTAGGATTTTAAATAAGTCCAGAAATGTTGATTAGATTAACATTACTAAACTAATATTTGTCATTGCCCAGAATTTAGACTTTGTGCAATTTAATACTCCCCTAGACAAAGGAGATAAGAAAGCTAGAAAGGGAAAAAAGATCAAGTAATTTATGTAGAAAGCATATATTTTTTAAATGAAAAGTATCAGAGGTTCCTTGAATGTGCCTTGAGTATGACATATATTCTCTATGGAAGCAATTTTCTTTATTATAAATGTGGGTATACAGTATGCTTTTTAAAAAAGCATTAAAACACAGTTACTGCCACTTCTATACTCCAACACCTCTTTTTTAAAAAAATCCTTGACTCTAACAGAGTCCTACCAGAGCTTGCTAAGCTATTCAGTAATGAATAGGCATTTTACGCACAATGCATCACACTAGTCATAAGCTGAGAAACCTCCCATATCCTTGCTAGCTATGAGTGTGAATATTTTAGCATTTCTCTGGGACTTCTGGATCAAGACTGATTCTAGGTGCCATCTTCACACATCTGTATAATATCTAAGAGAAGCTCTTGTAGTCTAGACATGGATTCTTGGAACCCGCATCACTGCCAAAGGCTCTCTGAGGTGTTACATCACAGCCTACAGTTAATCTCCTTAATACCAGCAGTGACCTTCTGTGGCAGAAGGGTAAGATTTCGCTTACCACTTACATTTATCAAAAAAATATTGGAAATACTGAGTCATCTCATATTTTGGCAAGTGAATTGACTATTCCTCAGAACTTCTCTGACTGAAGAATGGTAGAAACAACTTAGAAGGTGCTAGAATCTAACTGTTGCTGTTGCATGTTATACACACTTTCCCTGACTTCTGTGACACTGCCCTTAACTGTTTTATACCATGTATCTCTAACCTATCTTATCTCAGCTGGCTTTTCTTCTTCCTCCTCTTACCTTTTACCTATAGGTTCCTCCAAAGGTTTCTTCAGTTTCCTTCTACTGTAATTACTCACCAGGGGGCCCTTTCATTATAATTCAAGTCATCCATTTCTATATTTAGGCCTCCCAGTTCCACTTGTAAAGTCCACAATTATACACATTCAAAATTTTTCCTGTCACTAGCAGAAGTCATCTGGAGTTAAAATGCCTTTCTCCCAGGTGACACTTAAAAGTCCTCCCTCTAAGAATACTTGCTTCTGCTTATTCAAAATGGCATGGTCTAGGCCAAGTGATCTAACATATGACAATACTTCTAGTGTAAAACAGCAATGTCTATGCTTATAAACATATTGAGTACTGAAGGTTGTCGTCGGCAGCCGTCCGTCTCGAGAGACGATGGTGTAGCTTCTTAAGAGTCTATCTGCACCGCCGAGAATGGCTGTGCAGTCCGACTCGGGAGTGACACGGTATCTGTCTCCTCCCGTGTTGAATCGACATCTTACGATGACGCTGGAGTGTCCTCTCCAGTGAAGCTGAAGCTACAGAGCCTGGGCAGGGTGATATGGAGGGTCTGCTGTTGCCCATGCAGCAGACCCCCCCTCTCTTTGCAGCTGAAGGGTCCAAGGGAAAGACGGAGTCAATACAGCTTGGCTTCAGGTGCGCCGCAGGAGTTGCCGGTGTTGACTACAACGTCAAACCGCCTTAGGGACTCCGGCTCCGGATTTTCTGTCGGGGTTTACTCCCTTAGCCTTTCCCCTGAAGAGGTATGCCGCAAGGCAGCGGAGGTTTTTTGGAGTCAGAGTTTTCCTTCTCTGATGTGCCCTGACTGGAAGATCGAACCAGCGACACTTAGCTTGCAGGCCGACGCTCAATCCACTGAGCCAAACCAGCCAGGGGTAGTACTGAAGGTAGTTCACAAATATTATGAAAACCCATAACTACTATTTCTGTCTTTGGAGGGAGGCTGAACTGAGGTATATAGTTTTGTTTCCACTGTATTCATACAAAAAAGACAGACTGTTCCTGGAATGTAGCTGATAATAGAAGTTTGAAGGAATCACATAGTGGTACAGAGCACTGCTGCTTGAGAAAAGCCAGCAACCTGCCTCACAAGAGGCCTCAGAGAGTTGAATTAGAGTGGTGAGAAAATAACAGCTACTAGTTTTTGAGCATTCACTGGAGTAAAATATATGTGTATACATACATATCTGACATATACAGGGGTGGGAAAAAGTAGATTTACAGTTGTAAGTGAAAGTTTATTCTTGTATTATTATAATCAATGATAACCTGTGTGTCTTTTTCCATATGAACAACCATCAACCTGCTTTTTCCCACCCCTGTATATAGACACACACATACATGTAAATTTGCATATGTATGTACATATGTGTATTTTATATATAAATTCTCACAATAGCCCTATCAGGAATTATTATTTTCAATTAAAAAATGGGAAATTATAGCTTACAGCTTTATGTACATTATCTAAGCTCACAAAGCCATAATTTAAAGCCTTCTAAGCATTACCTCAATTCAGGCACTATATTCCTGAGTGTAGTAGGCTATACAGTCATACAGGCTGAAAAATATAATTTTGGCAAGGAGGGGAGATAGATCATTTTAAAATCTCAGACATAACTCATATTGACCTAGCCTGACTCTACATCTCAATTTCCCCATGCCATGCTGCTTGTAAACTATTGCCCAGGGCATTGGTGGTGTCCTCTTTCATTCTTAAAATAGCATAGTTTAGGTAATGAACTATAAGACCAACTTACATTAGCCACATTTACAGGATTGATGCAGAAAAATTAATGAATGATGAAAATATAACTGTTACAAAGGCTTTCACACTCCTGTAGTGTAGTCAGTGCTTTCTTTTCTGAAGACAAATCTAAAAAAGAAGCAAAAGTTTTCTTATTTTTTATGGCTGAGTAGAACCTCATTGTGTAAATGCCCCACAGTTGTTTTATCCACTTATCTATTGATGGACACTTGGGCTACTTCCATATCTTGGCAATTGTAAATAATGCTGCTATGAACATAGAGGTGCTTATGTTCTTTCAAATTAGTGTTTTGGGTTCCTTTGAATATAAAATTTTACCCTTTGCAACAGTATGGCTAGACCTGGAGAACATTATGCTAAGTGAATTAGGCCAGTCAGAGAAAGACAAATACGATATGATTTCTCTCATATGTGGAATCTAATGAACTAAACTAAACTAACAAGCAAAACAGAGGCAGACTCATAGATGGAGAGCAGGATGACAGCTAAAGAGTGGGGAGAGGTTAGGGGGTGGAGGGATTGAGCAAAAAGGAAAAAGGACTCATGAACATGGACAACAGTGTGGTGATTGTGGGGGTGGTTATAAGGGGACTAAATGGTAATGGAAAAAATACAATTAAAAAACATAATTAAAAAAAAAACTTAGTTTCTTAAATATGTTTTTTAAATTAAAAAAAAATAAAATGAAATAAAAGTGCAAAAGAAGATTGAAATTGTAAAATGAATCAAATGTTTATTCATAGCCTGCTGAGCCTGGGACTGTCCAATGGAAATGGAATACCCATATAACCATTTGCCTTTGATTCCTGCTCCACTGCTCAGAGCTTTGATGTGCACTTCCTTTGGGAGGTTGCTTTTTTTTTTTTTTGGTGTTGTTTCCAAAGAGACCAGTCTCTCTGCCGATGAACACATGATTTCTTTAAAAACAGAGATACTTTTCTCAGGGTATGGGGAAGGCTGAGGTATAGCCATTGTTCTCTTTCACTGAGGAGCACTTCCCTGCTTTTGCTTTGTATTGAATCAGGAGACAGGGTGTTTTTTTTGTGTGTGTGTGGCTCCCCTACCCCACTCCCAATCTATGGCAGTGCATTTCACTCTAGCCTGTGCATATAGACAAGAGAACAGCATTGTGCCTTTGGGCCTAGGCTTTGTGGTCAGAGAGATCTGGTTTCAATTCTCCATTCTGTGAGTTGGTAGCATTGCCCATATTAAATCATTTAATCTTCACAACATTTATATGACTCAGATACTGTTACTATCATTATTTTAATATGAGGCATAAAGAGGCTGAGTAAATGCTAGTTGTAAAGTATATTCATTCCATTCTCTTTTCCTTCTCCTTCCCATCATTCATTTTTACTCAAATAAGAACATGGTTCTTTCTATTTCCAGCACACTATGAAATTATTGCTATTTTTGTACCTTTGCCAATACATACATTTTCCTTCAATTAGAAATTCCTGTGTGGTATTTAGCTTTCTTAAAACATTATTTTTCACACTCCAGCATATATGACTTTCTTCATTCCTTTTTTTTTTTTTTTTTTTTTGGTGCCTTAATTATATCAATTTTGATTCCTTTGAATCTTATTGAACTTAAAAGTTTCTTAAATCATTTCATTTATAATTTGTAGCAAGTTATACTTATTTGGCATGTTTACATATTCTTTATCATTTTTGACAGAATACAGTTTACTTATATAATTTTGCCATGTAGATATAAACATTTTACTTATTTCAGTATTTCACTAAATGATTTTAAGTAAAACTTCTTTTATCCAATCTTTCTAAACAATTATGATTATTTAATATGTTATTAAATGTTGAATATATATTTAAAATGGGAGATAAAAATTTAAGGTTCCTTGGAATGTTTTAATAAATATATTTCAAGAATTTTTTAGTAATGTACAATAAGACTTGCAGTATCTGAGAGTACTCATTTTCTACATTGATATCATTACTAGATAAGATATATTTTTTATTTACTTCCAATATGATAGGCCCAAATAGCACTTATTATTTTTATTGAATAGTAATAACTTTGGAAAATGGAAATTTTCTTTCATTTTTTTTCCTAATTTTTGGTGGGAATTGATAGTTTTTCTTATTGTGTTAGAATAAGGGTTGGGGTGACATTTCTTCCTTTACATATTTGATAAATTTCTTAATTATTTGCTGTATTCTGATTTGCATTTTCCCAAATTTATAACAGAGACTTTCTGGTAATGGTTAACACAGATTGGGCAGGTAGTCTATATTCAAATTTTAACTTTTACATGGCTGAAAGTACTAATCTGTTATATTTTAATTTTTTATTAAATATTCTACAATGCCTTTATGTTTCACCAATGACATAGACAATACATTTCTATATATAGGAGACTCTGCCTGCTTATTTTGCTTATTTATTTTATTTATAAAATCACTGTTTATGTGGTATTCACCATAGCAGTATTTATTTATTCTTAATGAATTTAATGTCTTAACATAAATTTCCTTTGAGTGTAATATGTGTTATATAGTTCTCTCATGTGAGCATGAACAACTTAATTATTTATTTTACCAGAGTTAAAATGTAATGTGGCTAACTTTGTTTATTGAAGAACTATGAAATTATTTTCCTTCAAATTAAATATACTGGAAACATCACATTCTCATTTTTGTCTCTGTGTGGTGGACCTCCTAGCATCCAGAGAGTGTACATCCCATGAGATCTGTTAATCCATTCATTTCTTTCACCAATCAATAAATTCTTCCCTAGAGTTCAACAAAATGACAATAATGTAAAAGTATTTTGCTCCTCCAGGGAAAACATTTCCTTTTTCTGTGC
This sequence comes from Furipterus horrens, assembly GCF_987537825.1. Lineage (NCBI taxonomy): Eukaryota > Metazoa > Chordata > Mammalia > Chiroptera > Furipteridae > Furipterus > Furipterus horrens. The sequence goes on along the minus strand of NW_028327182.1, from coordinate 33,039,383 downwards.
TCTTTGAGAAACTGTTCTTTTCATTTTTGCTTTAGATTAAAACATGAGAGAGAGAAATGAATGAACAACTGATTGGAAATGAAGACCTTAGAGCTGCCTTTTCTATAGAGTAAATGCCTTTGAGCAAGGAGTGAATCTCTTATTCCTCCTGTGGTCTATGGTATATTTTTCTTATCTGCAAAGTACAGGAAATAATACCTTCCTCTGATGTTATATGAGTTAAGTAAGAAGTGTATTTATAAAGAGCTTACATTTCTGAAGCAAAAAAGGAAATCTTTTTATTTCACTCCTAAGATGGGAGATGAATTCCAGTGGTTTTTTTATTCCAAAGCTTGACTGATAAAGCTATATTCAGAACATGAAAAGAATCTTGCAGTAATCTTTTGCACTCCAATGCCTACCACTCTTCACCACTGACTCTCTCTACTTTTCCTCATTTCTTCCTGTTCCCTAGATAATATTTCCTAATATATAATGGAAAAGAATATATTGTTTCTAAAAAGCAAAGATACCATTAATAAGTCAGCAGCTGAGATAGTCTTGTCAACATGCAAATAATTTATGTAATAAAAATTTATATATCTTAGTAGAACTATTTTATATTAAAGCATAATTTGAACCTTTGTTTTTTAAACAGATCATAGGCATTGCAGAAATGTGAAGTCGCTGTTGGCCAGAGCTAGGTGTTTTGGCAGATGGATTGTTCTATAACTTAAAATCTGTTAAATGAGGGAATATATATATACTACTACTATTAAGAGGAATTAAACAAGCGTTAATCTCTTTATGACAGCCATAAAAGTAATGAGGTACTCTTAATATTCAAGTTTTAAATTAATTTCAAGCCCTCAGCAACTTAACTCAACCAAGGCTTATTTCTTGCTTATATTACATGTCCATTATTGGTCTGTATGTATTCCCACTTAAGGCCCAAGTTGATGGAAATTTTTCAGCATTTGTGACTTTTCTATTTCATTTCTTAGCTTTCAGGGTCACTATTTTGGGAAGGGGAAAAAAAAAACCCTCATTATTGATCTCAGCCTAGTTGTGCATGCATCTTTTTTTGACTCATAGTTTATTAGCCAGAACTTATCACATTTCTTGCTTCTCTGTAAAAGATAGTGAAATATGGTCCTCCCTTGTGCTAAGGAAAGACAGGAAAATCAAATCTGAACACTTAGACTAATTTCAACAGAAAGTAGCTTGTCCAAGGTATGATAGCTGGTAAATTGTGGAATTGGGGTTTAAATCCAGACAAACTAGGTGCAGAGTAGCATTCCTAACAAGCTCACTATTGGTAATATTTAATAAGATAACACCTGATGTCATTTCATGATCTCCATTTCTTGTTTCAATTAAGCTTATTAATAGATTTTGGAAATGTTTATTCCAAATACCCATTTTATTAAAAATTAATAAGGAAAAGACTTCTTTAAAAATCACAGCTTTGCTCTCATCTAATATGCATCTATAAATGAGTACATGCATTGAACATGTTCTCAGTTAATATTGTATACATATACATGATATTTACAATAAACAGAACTGAGACTGTTCCAATGTTTGTTTGGTTTACCTTATTTTTTAAAGACATGTATCTTAATTGTTCATTTTCTTCAGATTCTTAAGTGACACATCGTGTTTGTTACTTTATAAGGATACTAATTCTAAAGAAGGACAAAACATTCAGGATATTCTACCCATATACTGGGACTATAGAAATTCTTCTTCCTCAGGCTACAAAGGAAACTTAATATTTTTGTAACTGTAAGCATGGACAAACTCTTTAGTGTCCTGAGTAAACAGCAGAGGGATTTCTTATTTATTTATTTAAATTTACATACATTCTGGCCCTGGCCAGGTGGCTCAGTTGGTTGGAGTGTCGTCCCATACACCAAAAAGGCTGTGGGTTTGACCTCCAGTTAGGGTACATACCTAGATTGAGGGTTCAAGCCCCAGTTAGAGTGCATATTGAAGCAACTGATCAATGTTTCTCTTTCTCTCTCTTTCTCTGGCTCTCCCTCGCCCCAAATCAATAAACATATCTTCAGGTGAGGGTTAAAAAATAATAATAAAATGAAATTTACATGCACTTTGCAAAAGCTATAAATGAAAAAGTTTGATTTTTCTCTCTATACCTTTAGTCTAGGGAAAACAAAAAACTAAGACACACATTAGATTTCAGAATATCTTCCTCTTATTTCCTGCTCAATAGCAAGTAATATGAGGATCGTAAAGTATTGGGAATGAATAGAAGTGCTCTCTGGTGTGTTAACCTCATTTCAGAGAGTGTTTACTGGGGGAAAGAAAGACATTATATTGCCAAAGAAATTTCAGGTGTACATAAGGTTACATATTTATATGAACCTGATATGAAAAGTGTATGCAACAAAGAAGTAAATAATTTAGGATATCAAAGTTTTGCTTTATGATTAGAGATTGGTGTTTTTCTTTAAATTTGGATTAAAGTTTAACACATTTTAATCAATTATTTTATTACACTGTCAGAAAACTATTGAAACCATTGACAACAATGTAAGGCCAAATATTAAGAGTTTCATAAATCCCTTAATAGAATTAATTTACATAAATCCAAATTTGGTTGGCTTGTATGATTTATAAGGTTAGAATTATCTCTTAGATTTATACGCATTCAGAATAATAAGATGCCTTAGGGTCCAATTGATGTTGAAGCCTCTCATTTTATATATGGGGAAACTAGGTTTAGAGAGGTAAAGGTCATGCTGCTAAAAATCTAATGGCAAGGAAGACAAGTAATTCTATTTATGGTTATCTTATAATGTTACATAATTATATTTTATGCTTAATCAAATTACAGTTCTGATAAATTTTCAACTTTGGATGTTATGATCTGTTTATAATTATAGATGAATATGCTTACTATAAATGCCTTCAATTTTATAGAATATAGGACAACAGCATAAAAGCAATGTAAAAGTAAACTTACAGGGGCATATAATGAATTAGGCACTAATTGATTTGACATTATGATTAATTTAGTTATAATTTTGGAAAACTCTGTTGGCTTCTCACCTTATCCCACTTAAGAATATTACATATTGCATATTACTTCTTATTCCACATATTCTACAATATTGTTTTAGTCATCTTAAGGAAAAAAATTTTCCTTTTTATACATTCTGTTAGATTAGGACACAAAAAGTTATATACAATAGCTGTTTATTGCAAAAATATACTGTAATTACAAGCTTGTCATTTTTGTAATAAAGCAATTTTTAATAGCAGATCTAGAGTTTTTTTAAAATATTTATTCTAGTACCTGCTAGTACTACATTTCTTCAGAAAAATTATTAGTATTTTTCCAAAGCAATGCATTGCAGTAGGAAGTCTTTCTAATTATCAGTCAACGATATATAACAATAGCTAAAATAGATCTAAATTATTAATATCATATTGGACATTACCTCTACCTGCTCACAGATTTCTAATTCTCTTTATTTGTGTCTGTTATAAATTATTTTTAGTTTAGTCTGGCAAGAATTCTGTAGGGTAGCATAGAATCCTGAACTAACAGGAACAAGATACAGAAATACAGACTTGAATTCTGATTCCCTTTAACAATTTCTATGATTTTAACCAGATCATTTGACTTTATTCTGTTTTGTAATTTATTTTATAATGTGTTGGATTATCTCTATAAATTTTATTACTTATCTTAAGAATTCTGCCTGTTCAAGCTTATATAACACCTTTTATGATTCATATATAGAGTAAAAAATAGAATAACTTTGTTAAATCAATCTGACCAAACCAGGCATGTGTGAACATTTAAATCAGTAGGAATACTCATATAGTCATAGTGCGATGGTGATAGATCAATTGATCCTCTTGCTTTAGACAATAATTTAGGACTGTTTAAAGATGCCTACATATGTAAAAGACCCTCACTTTAAAAAAAAAATGAAATTGTGAATATACAAGTCATATTAGCAGTTATATTTGAGTGCAAGGCCAGGATGGCACAGAGTAAAAACAAAGAGGTATTGAAGAATGGTTGTTTTTGGTCTAGTTCTTAAGTAAAGTGGTAGGTTGATTCATTGTTTTTATTCAGAATTTATATGTGACATAATTTTTTGTTTCAAGCATTATACCATGTAAAAAATGACAAGTAATTATAGCAAATATATACTTTAATAGACCGAATCTCAAGTTTTTGCCAATTTTTTTCCAGGAAACCATAATATAAGAAATTTTGTGTAAGGGTGAGTTGATTTTTTTCCCAAAGGAAAAAAAATTATAACTGGGAAATAAATTAATATTCAATTACTTGATATTAAATAACTTCAAGATCTAGTTGTACACAAAAGTGAATAATAGACTACTTTTCTGTAAGTAGAGGGACATCAAAATGATTATAATATCATGTCAGGTGAGAAGCATTAGCAAAGTGCTAATGCAGGGACATAAAAACAAATCTATTAAGTCCTGGGGAATTTATGAAGGAAAACGCCAAAGGGCATTTAGAAATTAGTAATTCTATAAAAGAAATGTGCTAGACACAAAAGGCATAGGATGGTGAAGCCAAACACTTTGGGGAAGACAAGTTGCCCCATGAGGGTCCTATTTTGAAGCCATCAAGCAGAACGAAGGAGATGGTTTAAGAGCAGAGAAGAAAACCAATGTATGAGGAGTGTATTCCATGGTAATAATTGTTAATGAACTGAGAAATTTTCTGCATGACTGTAATTGTTATCTTTGATAACTTTGAGCATATTTTTATAGGGAAAATGTGATAAGTGATCTGTTGAACTTGTGGGGTATTATACTCCTTATTTGAGAAAGAATTACAAGAGTACTTAGAAATACAGGCCAGTTTCTGGAAAGAGGTGAGAAAAAAAATCAGCTTAGAAATGGCAGGTGAAATGGACTTGGTAAAAATCATCCAAGGAAAATGGTAGAGGATTGAGAGAAAGAGTCAAAGGCAGAAATCTACATTATAGTAATAAAGAGACAGCCAGAAGAAGATGAGAAAGAGAAATAAGAGCGGTAGGGCTTTACAACCAGGAGAAGATGAAGGAAGTAATCATTTCAGTGGAGAATAAAGGGTCGATTTAAAAGAGTGCTTAGGTGTTAGACACCGCTGAACTCTTTACATTACCTCATGTCATCCTCCCTACAGTCATATGAAGTAATATGTTCCTAGTTTTTCCAAATGAGGTGACTAAAGAAGAGAATTGTTAAATTTGTTTGATGCCACACATATCTACTAAGTTTTAGAAATGAAGTTCAAACTCTGGTCTGTCTGATGGAAGCTCACATTCTTAAACACCCTTTGTTCCAGAATAGAGCATGAGTTGATAATGCCCAAAGCCAGAAAATGATCAAATGGAAATTAATTAGAAATCAAGATCGAAAAGGTATCATTAGATTTAGCAGTTAATAAAAAAAAATTGGTATGTTAGAATAAGTAACCTGGGGAATTTATAGAAAAAAATTATTTTAATGTACCTTGAAACTAAGAAGATTACATAGAAATTTACAAGGTCAATGTGATAAGCAGCAATTATTTATATTGTTAGACAAAATTTGAACACTATGAACAAGTTACTTGATATTTTAATATCAGTTCTTTCTGAAATGTAAGTAATCCTCAAATTATTTTAAATAAATAAATTAAGTAATATATGTAAAATCTATTGTCACAAAGTGTAGTGTATAATAGAAGTTCAAATAAGAATAATATTTGCTATCACTTAATGTATAGTTTTGCCCAGTTCAACCTTTGAGGACTGAGAAGAATAGAAATCAGGTAGGAAATGCTGAGTAGTAGATAAGAAATATGGCAGTAGAGATAATGAATGTGATATACTTTTCAAACATTTGGCAGGGAAAGAATTGCACTAGGTATGTAGTTGAATGGTGTAAGGAGGGTTAAAGAAGGAAAAGCGTTTATGGAATATTGAGATAAACTAAAGATGGAAAAGTTGGTGGAGAAATACTTGAAAGGAGACCTGATAGGATAAAGTTGAATTGTATCCCTGAAAAAGATTGAGTTTGAGTGATTCCCCTGATGATTTATTTTTCCTTTTCTTGTTAACCCTTTTGAATAACAGATACTGGGTCATCTTCCAGGGTAAATATCATATAAATTTTCAGAATATCTGAGCCAGGGTTCACTCCTTCTGCCACTAACTGGCAGAGTGACTTTGGACAATTCACTCAGTGTATGCTACAGACTAGATGTTTGTGTCTCCCTCAAATTCGTATGTTGATGGTATTTGGAGGTGGGGCCTTTGGGAGGTAATTAGGGTTAGACTAGGCCATGAGAGTGGAGGAAACGTGGGATCTCTCTATCTCTGAATGCACACACCAAGGAAAGGCCATGTGCAGACATAACCGAGAAGACAGCCCTCTCACCAAGAACCTGACCACATTAGCACCTTCATCTCAGATGTCCAGGCTCCATACCATGACAAATACATTTTTGCTGTTTAAGTCACCTAGTCCATGGTATTTCATTATAGCAGTTCGAACTGACTGAAACAGTGTGCTAGAACTTACTTGGTTAATCTATTTGTATAATGAAGCAGTTCTCTCACTCTGACTCTCTCTCTGGCGCGCTCATGCTCTGGCGCTCAGACTCTCGCTCTCTGACTCGGGCTCTCACTCGCGCTCTGGCTCTGGCGCTCAGACTCTCTCAGACTCTCGCTCTGGGACTCTCTCTGGCTCTCGCTCGTGCTCTCACTCTGGGACTCTCGCTCTGACTCGGGCTCTCACTCGTGCTCTGGCTCTGGCGCTCGGACTCTCTCTCTGGCATGCTCGCGTGCTCACTCTCGCTCTCTCGCTCTCTCGTGTGCTCCCTCCACGTGGCTTGGTGAAGGGGTCTTCTCCATGTGGCTTGGAGAAGGGGTCTCCAGGCTGCTTTAAGAGGCTCTCGCCATGCAGTTTTGAGAAGGAGAGGAGATCCGCGCGGTTTGCAGGAAGAAGGCAGTTTGCAAGGAGGCTGAGAATCCAGGCGGTCCTGCATTGAGAGCTGGAGGGCGCCACAGCACAGAAAGGACCTCCCCAATCAGGATTGAATGATTGGCAGCTGCTGGTAAAGCTGAACTGTGTTTGGAAAGTAGGGAAATGGTTTCTGTGACTTTCCTAAAACTAGCCTGGTTTGGAAGGGGGGGAGGCAAGGATATGTGTTTGTGGGTATTTTAAAGAGCATAAGACTTAACAACAGAAATCCGCAAATAACTAAATCTGTATGACTGTTAAATAAACAATTCTTTTTCTTTTCACCAAGCTCTGGTATTGAGAGTTATAATTTTGGCGGCGGGCAATCGGGCCCCTAACTAAAGAGCCCGTGGGTTTGTTTTCAACTGGAGCAGCCCAGGGGTTCTGTAACATTAGGGTCTCTCCATGTGGTCCAGTTTGTGGTTCCTTACAGCATAGTGGGCCAAATCTAGGAGCTGAAGCCTTCTTCATGTGCAGACCCATATCCCCCTTTTCTGAGAGGCAGGGGCTGCAGAAGGCGGGCCTTGCAGTCAGGCAGATGTGGTTCCAGTTCCGGCACTGTCCCCTTCTACCCTGGCACCTTTGGCCAACTTAATTAGCCTTTCTGAGCCTCAGTTCTAAAAAGTGTCTTCAAAGTGGGGCTAAGAATGATGCGGGACTCAAATGCTGGAAAATTTTAGTTTCAGGTAACAGCTAATGAACTTAGTAATCAATGTATGCAAAAAGCTATTGTTTCAGGAACTGGAGGTATGACCCACCTTGATTCCAAGAAACCATAAGCAGTTCCACCTCTGTGCCTCAGGGGGACTTCAATTAATCAAGACAGTATCTGAGCCATTTACCCCTGGCTGGTTTGGCTCAGTGGATTGAGCGTCGGCCTGCAAGCTAAGTGTCGCTGGTTCGATCTTCCAGTCAGGGCACATCAGAGAAGGAAAACTCTGACTCCAAAAAACCTCCGCTGCCTTGCGGCATACCTCTTCAGGGGAAAGGCTAAGGGAGTAAACCCCGACAGAAAATCCGGAGCCGGAGTCCCTAAGGCCGTTTGACGTTGTAGTCAACACCGGCAACTCCTGTGGCGCACCTGAAGCCAAGCTGTATTGACTCCGTCTTTCCCTTGGACCCTTCAGCTGCAAAGAGAGGGGGGGGTCTGCTGCATGGGCAACAGCAGACCCTCCATATCACCCTGCCCAGGCTCTGTAGCTTCAGCTTCACTGGAGAGGACACTCCAGCGTCATCGCAAGATGTCGATTCAACACGGGAGGAGACAGATACCGTGTCACTCCCGAGTCGGACTGCACAACCATTCTCGGCGGTGCAGATAGACTCTTAAGAAGGTACACCATCGTCTCTCGAGACGGACGGCTGCCGACGATAATGAAGCAGTTGGACTAGAAAATCCCTGACGTCATTTCCTGTTATTCTGACCTTAGTTCTGACAGTGTCTAAAATTCTTCTAGAATTTGGCATTTGTCATCTTTTTCTTTGTTCTTAACCCAACACTAATTCCCAAACTTTGGGAAATTAAAAAAAGAAAATCCCAGAATGCAGCCCAGCCCGAGGGTTCTGTGAAAGTGGTGAGGGAGGGGAACTTTCAATACTTTGCCTAGGTAAGCCCAGATGTTTCTGGGCTAATTATGTGTATATCAGGATCAGAGGTTTCATTCTCTTCTTTCTTCCATTCTTTGTCTCCCTCCTTCTCTGTTTCTTTCCTTTACTTTCCCTTATTTTCCTCCCTCCCACTCCTTCCTGCCTGCCTTCTTTCCTTCCTTCCTACTATTCTGACTTCCCACCTTTAAAACCAGCCAGAAAAGCTATTTTCTTTTCACTTCTCTTGTTCTATTACTCACTTCTTAAATGGGAACTTGATTCAGATACAAATATCATAGAAATATTTTTAGATGTTAAACAGCAAATATAAAATTAAACAATATTGAAGTTTAATAAATGACAAAAAAGAGTGATAAAATTTTTTAAACAAAACTATTTTATTGCATTTCCAAGGGACACTGTAAACCAAATGTTTTAAGACATATTTTGATGTGGGGAACAGTTTTAATGGTATACATTTAAAAAAATTGAACTCACAATTAATTTTAGATCTTCTATCCCATTAACTCCTCCTCTAATTATTTCTTAGGAAAAACACCTTGACATAAGAATGATTTCTGTGTCGTGCCAGGGAAAAGTGAGGTCTATGATACAGTGCTAATATGATACAGCTGAAATGTTTAATACCGTAAGTCTTTCATACCATTTCTTATCACATTAACACAGGGACAGCATCCTTTCTCCTGGCCAGCTTAGTTTTTCCATTGCCTGCAACTATTAGAAATTCATGAATATTTAAAAGTTGTAAAAATAAGCTTTTATTGACTATGTACTATAGCTCAAGAGCTGAGTGTAGCTTCATTTTCCCCCCCAAAAGTTGATTCACTTAAGAAAGATTCTATCACCTGCAGTGGGGCACAGCTCCTAAAAGGAAGGGGATAGGCTTTCTCAGGTAATTCTCAGAACACAGGAGTGAGGATTCTGATATTTTTCTGTCCAGTTGGCTACACAGAACGAATGGTAGCAAAAGGAAAGGTATGTAAGTTCAAAGTGTTCTGTTTCTTCATTGCCAACCTTCTTGATGACTTTTCTTGCAGTTGCGGATATAGCAATTTAACAATTTACTGTTGATCCCCCTAAAGGTGATAGTTTTGCATAAGTACTTTGCATAGGCACTAGACCAGTTCATGTATTTGCCTGTGTGATTTTGTATTATACCTGATTCCTTTTCACCAAAAGAAGAAAAAGAAACATTAGCAGTGAGTGAATCTGGATTACATTGTGAGTTTTAATTTGTAAGTTTTACTTTTTGCAAAGTGGTCAGGTAAGACATTCATTTAATACATATAAAATACTGATAATGACTTATAGTAAAGATATAACTTCCTAGGAAAATGTATTTTCTTTTTGAATAATCTTTTCATTTTAATACAATTCAGATAAAATTATTATGTATTAGGTGTAGGTAGGTTCAGCATAGCAGTGCTCATTCAGTGAATTCACATTTATTCAGTGACCACAGGTTTTGGATACTGTCTTAAGCAATGAGGATCAGAAAATAATGTTTAAACTTTATTAATTTATTTATTCCCATTCTGGATCTATAAAAACATTTATGCTATTCTTACTTGAAAAAAAATGAAGCTTTGATATAATATTTTTCCTCTAATTTTCACAGCTTGGATCTCTAGTTCTCATGTATGTGGGAAATAGACATGTAAATCTATATGAACCAGATAAAAGCTAAATAGTAAAAGGTAAAAGCTCCTGAGTTTGGGTTTATAGGTCCAGATGTGAGAAAGAGAAAAAGAATAAAGAAAATTCAGTTACATATAAGGGAAAAAATGAGAGCCAGAAGTACGCACTGGTTTTCAACTCAAAAATTTATCTCCAGTAAAATTATGAAATCAGTGTAAAGACAAAGTAAGACATTTATAAGCACGAAAATAATAATAAAATTTATCTTTCATACATGTTTTATTACTAAGAAACTGAAGAATAAGTGGTAAACCAGTTAAGGTAAAATGGTTAGAAACAAGAAACAGTATCACTGATTGAACAGAGTAGCAACAAGGATTCTTAGGATGGGCTATAAATCTACAGATGAGAGCACAGTACAGGTAGAAATTCCAGGAAAACCAACAAACAGAATAAGTTAATAAATAAATTATAATTTAGAAAATAACCTTACCATACCAGATTAATGATTAGCAACCACAATTGCCTATCACATTAATATAGTGAGGAAGCTTTAAAATGAAATAAATAGTTGGGCACAACTAAAGAGTTTTGATTTAATGAGCCAGAGTTAGGTAAGTGGTGGATGTGGTAGATTTTGTGGGGGAGGGCATACTTCAAAGGCAGAGAGCTGAATTAACCACATTCTTCATTTTATGGCCATTATTGTCACTGGTCCTTGCACATTTCATTTTTAAATTTCCTTTTAGTCATGCACCAAACTTTATTTCTTCTCCCATCATAGGAAACCATTTTGATGTACTTTTATCCTATCTATCTATCTATCATTGTCTATCTCAGGGTCTGTCCAGAAAGTATCCAGCCACATAATATGAAAAATAGAGACCTTTTTTTTGAAGAAGACACAAGATACAAGAAACATTGTACATAGGACAATGATGCCTCAGTCCCCTTCAAAGTAGGCACCTTGGGACCTCACACAGTTTCAATCACTATCAGCTGCCCTGTCATATTTTCCTTGAATCACATCTATGGTCTAAAATCTCTTCTCTTCCAAAGGTGATTTTAGCTTTGGGAAAAGCCAGAAGTTTCAGGGTGCCAAATATGGGCTGTTGGGGGACTGAGTCGCCTGGGGGATTTGATATTTTCCCAAAAACTCTGCATGAGACATGCATAAGCAGATGCATTGTCATGATGAAGCTTCCAATCACCAGTAATCCATAGCTACGGCTTCCAAAATATCTGAATAGTTTCCTTCCAGAAATCTTCAAGCTTAATGCAAAATTTGATGCAGATCTGTCGCTCTACTTGCTCAGTCATTTTGAATGTGATGACTGCATAGTACACATACTCACTCAACTGTGCCTACCGCCCCCACTGCCTAGTACAGTGAAGTCACCATTATTCACACATGTGCATTCCAGTCCACTCTCCTTGGCTGCCAGGTTACATTGATGTGTATGTGCATTATGTACTTAACTATCTATATATGTATGTATCTAATTGTACAACTATATAAGATGGGAACTGTTTTATATAGATGTACATAGTTCCACCTTATCCAGGATTTTACTTTTTTCTGAATAGCAGAATGAAATCTCACATCTGCTCTGGACATGAATCACCCTGTTGTTGAGTATATCCAAGCTTTATACACTATCCACCTGTTAGTCATTTAGTAACCGTCTTGATTTTTAGATTGACTGTTGTGGTACTTAATAAAGTACTTAAACATAAAGAGTATTGATGCTGGCATTTTGCATTCTCTACAGAGAAGCCATAAAGTGCTTCCTTTATGTGAAAAGGTGAGTACAGTGCAGTAAAATATTTTCCTCTCAAAGAGAAAAATGTGGTCAAGAGACCACAGTGACATAACTTTAATTACAGTTTATTGTTATAACTATTCTATTTTGTTATAATTGTTGTTAATCTCTTACTATGCCTAATTTATAAATTAAACTATCATATGTATGTATGTATAGAACAAACACAGTATACATAGGGTTTGGTACTATCTGTGCTTTCAGATATCCACTAGGGGTCTTGGAACATATCCCTGTAGGTAAGGGAGGACTACAGTATTTAATTAATGGAAATACTAATGGGTGATATATCTCATTCAGCTTTTCTTCCCCAGTGAGTACTATGTTGTATGGTCACTATATTTTGTTCTAGTGTCTCTACTCCGCTGTCTCTATGGGATGAACAATTTATATAAAGCATCCATGGATCATTATTTTTCATGACTCTAGGGCAGTTCTTCTCATGGTGCATGGTCTTATGTCTTTGCGTTTAGATGTAAGATATTTTAAGAACTGAGGCAGTTGGGTTGTCTTGGCCTCTTAGTACCTGTAGTCTTTATCTGAGCTTTATCACATCATGCTGTCTCATAGTTCCCAGAGAGCAAAAGCAGAAATTATAATGACTCTTAAAACCTAGTCTAGGAAATAGAACAATATCACTGCTTTCATATCCCATTGGTGAAAACAAGACAAAGTCCAGCCCAAATTCAAGAGGTAGGGAATTAGCCTCTGGCTTTTAATTTGATTAGGAATAGCTAAGTCACATTGCAAAGGGCATGTACAAAGAGACATGTTTCTTTGGAACTATCATTGTATTATCAGCCATAGAAGTAAAACAAAATAAAGCTATAAGTGAAGGAAAAATAAGAAAATATAAAATAGGGTAATCATAGACCACTATACTACATTGAACCATATTTACATGATCATTATAATAATGTAAATACTATTTATGCATTTGTAACTCTGGGAAGGCTAAATGCTCATCTAGCATCACAAAATATCAACAGTTAATATATAAAATAAAGGAAAAGTAGATTATTTTTAAAAATTGGAGTAAATACTCAAGGAAATAACTTGAAAAATTGAAAATTGTTGCTTGTGGAGAGTGGTTCATGAACTGGAAAAGTCAGGAATTCCTGCTGTATATTATCTATAGATTTTTTGTCAACTTTGTAAAGTGTGCATAGAGTTATTATGATTAAATTTTAAGGAAAATAAAAAATAAAACAGAAATACATAAAAAGCATTAATTTGATTATATTTCACTCAAAATACTACTTAATTAGCCTCTCTAATACAAATTTTTCTGACACTTAACTTGTACATCTAAGAAGACACAGAATAAGATGAAACCTCTCTATAAACTATAAACTAGGATTTGAAATCAGCCAGACTCCAGGAGGAAGTTTTTCTAATTACAAGGCTGAGGAGACTGTTCTTTTTAAAAAAAGTACTTAATGTGTGTTTTCATCCCAAATAAATCCTCATTATGAATGTCTGCTCTCTGGCTCAGAAATTCGAGTGCTCTCAGAAATGCAACCTGGGAGCTGGGCCCCTGGGCCTTCTGACATGATGACTATACACCACATCAGAACAGACAGAGAAAGAGCCCCTGGAATGACAACCGTCCTGTAATCATTGCTAGACTGCAACAACATTTCATCAGGAAGTCTCTGTGGCTGTGGGTGAAGTGTGGGCTGGGGGAACTGATGGTCATCACTGAAGGGTTACTTCTTGTGAAAGAGTTGCAATAATCCAAGGGCTTTAGATATGGACCAGCCAGTAAGGGAGCCCTAGTAACAGTCCAAAGAGGTTTGCATTTTTGTATCATGTTTTGCATTTAGTTTGTATAGAATTGTATATTACAATTATGTTTCCAGTGAACCCCTTCTCTTTTGAATGTCAGGGAACCTAGCATATAGAGAAAGAATATCCTATTTTAATTCAGGGAAACAGTAGCAAAAGAAAGTCTATTTTTATATAAGTATTTGAGATAGAAACTAAGCATATGAACACACCTACAAGCTATAAAATGAAAGGATAATCTGGGTAGAAAACTTTTTGTATCCAGTGAAGTTGAATAATATATTCAATTTTAGATACTATTTTTATCACATTTATGGCAAATACACAATAGAAAAAAATAATATAAAAATATGCTATATCATGTTAAGAATGACTATCTGGTCTATAGGATTCTGAATTAATTTTCTTAACCTCTATTTTAATTTTTCATAGTGAACACAAACTACCTTTATGATAGGAAATATGTATATTAATTTAAAAAATACACAAAGGATGGTGAGCATTCTTTTCTAGGATGGTGGCTTGAACTCATTAGGTTGTCTGAAATAGTTTAAGAGAACTTAAACTGCTTAGGTACCAAATGCCTAAATACAGTATAACTCAAAATAAAAATGAATACCTAAAATATGATATAAGCTATTTGCTATAGTTGTCTTCTGTACCTTTCTTCCCATTAAAGGCACAGTGTATTTTCCTGCCTATTGATGTTGGTCTTGACCATTTGATTAATTTTGGCCAGTGCTATACTAGCAGATATAAAGAAAGCAGAAGTTTTCTGCTGAGCTGTGCTTGCATAGTCAGGCTTGTTTTCACATCTCAGCCATTGCAATGAAAGGAATTTACCAAGGCTACTTCAGTGATCCAAAGAGGATGAGAAAGACATGTGGAACAGAGTTGCTCCCAGATGAGCCCCGCTTCAATCAGTCAACCACTCAGGCTTGTGAGCAATAATAAACTATAGTTATTTTAAGTCACTGAGTTTGGAGATGCATTGTAATACTAATACAGAAATGGGTACTGATAACTGAGGTGTTGCAACTACACGCACACACACATACATACATAATAGTATATATATATGTGTATATATACTATTAGCTTTAGAGTTAAGAAGTGGTAGATGAGAAACCTGTTATAAGATATAAGGAAATCATTGTAGGATGCGTAAGCATTTGTAAATTGTGTCATATGTCATGTAGTATTAGAGTGACCAACTACCACAGTATGCCTAGCATACTGTGGGACTTTTAAGTACGGGAAAGTCCTGGGCAAATCAGGATGAACTGATTACCATATGAAATGTTAAAACATTTGATAGAGTTGTTGCCTCCAAATAGTTGCACGCAATATAGAAATGTACCTTAAGAGTTTCTCCACATGGGTACGATAGTAGCCAAGCAGATACAGAAATCATGAACCTGATGCTCTTAGCTGCATATATACTGTTCAACAACACAAAGAGCTCAGGAAAAAATATCTAGCTCTTAGGCAGAATTGTTGGCTTGGAAGCTAAAACTTTTTCTTATGTCTAGCCTCTCCCACCAGAAAAATTTCAGAAACAGTGTGGACAATCAGGTATAGCTTAGAGTAAAAAACCAAGTCAAGGATATATGGTCTGACACCCCTTTTTACAATTCTCCAAAAGTGATGGTGTAGTCCCTAGTGGACACATTCAGCCATGCAAAAGGTCCTGTAGAAAACACAGGAGCCAGATATGCCAAAAACGCATTCAGTCTGGAGAGAAAGACATTTACCCCAAAATTACAGCAGCAAATATACCGAATGCCCACAGAAGAGATGTCCTGGCAAAAAATGCCATAAGTATAAACTAAAAGGTACTAATATGGTATTGAATAGTGAAAAACCAAAGCAAACCAAAACCAAAACCAAAAATACTTCAAGGTCCTCAACTTTCTACAGCCAAAAAGCAGCCTGGGAAAGGAAAATCCAGTCTGTGCTTGAAAGGGTTCATTGTTTTCCTTGCCTTCTTCAGATATGGTGGAGGAGGATGGGACCCACTGGGCTCTAGCCAGGAGCAAAGCTGCCCTTGTCTATTCACAGACCCATGAGGACAAATATTTGTTGTTCTAAGCCACTCAGAATTGGAATAGTTTGTTACAGCCATGAACAGCTGGCTGACACAAAGACACTTGCGAATGCTCAGAAAATGATATGGGGTTCCATCTCTATTTTGAAGAAAAGTTAAGTTGGTAAAAGTAACGCATGACTGCCTCTGGGCACTGCCTATCTTTGGCTTCTAATTGCAAAATGAGTGCTTAATACATATTCATTGACTTGGTCTACAGCCCAAGGCTGCCAGAGTTTTGGAATGTGTGGTAGCCATGTACCACATCTTAGTGTTACTGGAAAATCTGAGGGATGTGGTTTATTCCTTGTATGGTCTATACCAGTGATTTTCAACCATTTTCATCTCATGGCACACATAAACAAATCACTAAAATTCTGCAGCACACCAAAAAATATATTTTTTGCTGACCTGACCAAAAAATTAGGTGTAATTTTGCTTCATTCACACTAGATGGCTATTGTGTTGTTTGTTTTTATTTTTTTAATTTGACTTTCTCAGGGAAAAGAGGTCTCTGCCCCGACTAAATAGTCAAATATTGCATGTTTTAAAAAATTCTTGAGAGACACAGGTTGAAAACCACTGCTCTATACTAGAAAGGAGAGAGGGAATTTGGAAGTAGTAAAGCATATGGTATGTAAATTAAAATATTCTAGGGGGTGTGGGCATGGTAGGGGAGAGCAATGGGGGAAAAATCGGACAACTGTAATAAAAAAATTAAAATATTCTGCTGTGGTCAATCACACAGCATAATAGATTACAATCTTGATATAATAGTTATGTTTTTATAGTAGAAAAAAATGTCTCAATAATGTTTAAAGTTCCAAATATTATCAAGAATGTCAATGTTACAAATACCCAAATATAAAAAGTTACAGTTTGCTAGGTATAAGGCACAATAAATGCATAAAAGTATGAAATGGATGAGCAAAGTGATTTTGCTATGTTTTGGAAAATTCTACATGTGAGTCTGCTTTGATAAAACTAATTATTTTAATCAATGTTTATGGTTTATTTTATTACAGCTATTTTAAAATAAAACGTTTCATTTCACATTTCTATAAATGGAGTTTTTGCATTTTCCATAGCAGAATTATTGAACCAAGGATAAGAGACAAAACTTAGTTTATATATCAAAAAGAATGAATCAAGTTTTCTCTTTAGTGAGAATTTCCCACTATTTCACCATTATGACTCACATTGGGCAATCAGTCAAAAGCATTTATTGAGTGTTTATTTGGGGATCAAAGCATTGGGAGAATATATGAATGTTTCCTTATCTCTTTAAATGTTATTCAAAAAAAGAAGCAGAGGGAAAAGGAGTGAAAAATGAAATGCCAAATATTAGAAATGTATTATACACATATAAATTTTATTTGTTAAAAACTTACTAAAATGTCTAAAGAGTAAATGGAGTAAACATAACTCAAGGAAACTTCTGAGTTTCTGAAAGTCCAGAAAAACTTTCATCATTGCCACTCATGTATCTGTTCATGTACAAACCTATACTTTGGCAATGGAGAAGGTAAAAATAGCCTGTCATCCACAGAAAACTTATACTCTTCCAACTTCATACTTCATTGTTCACCAAGTAAAATGATCTTGTCATTGTCTTATTGAGAAAAAGGAAAACACTGTTTAGATTTAACTTGCTCAAGCTCCACTCTGCCTCCTCTTCTCCTAGTGAAAAACTCACTCTTCCTCTGATTTTCTTTCTCTCAGTAAATGGCATCACTATCTACTCCATTGCCTAACCTGAGTACTTCACAATCATCTTTGCTTTCCTCTCATCTATCCAGGTTCAAACAATTTGCAAATTTTATCTTTTGCTCCACATGTAACTTCCATTTCCACTGTGCCAAATGCATCATATGTATTTAGTAAACGAGAACTGTTAGTGTACATCCCCTGAGCAAGGCCCTTAGCTACAGTCCACTTACATAATTTCATCTTTAGCTCTATCTTCTCATGCTCACTGGACTGACTGTATAATGTTTCCTAAATATGCATTTTTAAATAGTTATTTTGCACAGACTAGTTTTCAGGAGGCCACCGAAAGTGCTATAGATGCAGATAAGGAGGCCATATGTAGCAAGTAAGAATATGGGACCTCCAGTTAAACTTGAAGGCCAGGTACACAATGAATAATTTTTAGTGTATGTTCCTTTCATTGTCCATCTAACCTTCAAACTTAACTGGGTCCTGTGTATTATCTGGCAACCTAGAAGTAAAAGGGAAGTAGCAAGGTGTACAAGGAATGATAAGCAAGCAATAATTAAGAGTGACAATAAGGCCTGGTTTGCTCTGAACAGGACTAGTTTACATTACTGTCTTCATGCAACTAGATAGACCTTCAAATATGACCATATGCAGACCTTACTTGTGCCTCACCATTTCTACCTCTCTTGTTTACCTTTGCAGCATTTCCCCTCTTGTACAGTTTGCTTCAGTCAATTTGTCTCTCTCTTGGTCCCTTGAATGCAGTTGTCTGCCTCCCTCTTAGAACCTATACATTTTCACTCTGACTTCTGAAGGGAAAGAAACTTTACTTTCCTCCGCACTTCTGGGCATCCTCCATTCCTGTCCCTTCAACCTCCATTTAACCTCCATTTTCTCAGATAATGTCATAGTACTTTGTAAGCATGTTCCTGTGTGTGTGTGTGAGCCCCTGGAGGACATTAGGTTTCTCAGTCTAAGATTAACAGTGATTTTTTCCTTCTCTGTGATTATCTCGATTTATAATAACATATTTGTATTATAACTTGGTTATTCTATGTGTTTTTTAGTAAATTATAAGTTATGTGATTTCAATGATTATATGTCTGGCATCAAATACTTGTACTAAAAATGCATGAATATGGGAAACAGTTTAATAGAAGTAAATTTTAATAAAGACTCCAGCTGTCCGTATGCAAAATGGCTGCCTTTAAATTACTGAGCTTGTAATCATTTGACATTTTTAACCAAAGGCTGAATGACCATCTGTCAGTGATAAGCATGTTCTGGAAGAGTTTATACAAATAATAGAGTGGGATGTTGATGGCCTCTAAGGTCTTTTCTGACCTTTATGTTCTGTGACTTACAAATGAACTTTATAATACAGCTTGCATGTAAGTTAGAACTGCCAGTATTTTACAAATAATCTTAATTATTCTGAAATATTATAGGATGAGACCCGTTTATTAGTGCACATTAAATTTATGATCAATAATTGAATAAAACAGTGAGATTAAGAGATGGTTTTCTTTGTTTTTATTTTCCAGATAAGGATTTGAAGATACATATTAATTCAGTGAGGTACCAAATGACAGTTTGGGGTAGATTGCAGTTTAGAACTCAAGATCCAAGAGGGCCCCTTTGCATGTTGCACAGTGAGTTACTGAATTCTTAAAATTTTAAAAATATATGGAAAATAAGTATGTTATTTGGCATATTGAGAGATTGGAGCTAAAATAATATAAGAGCATTTTAAATTTCCTAATGAGATTACAATTACTAAATTCAGAAAATGCTGCAATTTCCTTTCACTTTGGTATCTAATATTAAAAATTATATATGATATGTAGTATTTCCTTCTTATAAAATAAGTTCTTCAAAAGCTATATCTATTTATCTCTGAGAACCTATCATTTTATAAGAAAAATTATCTATAAATTTAAATATTTATAATGCATCAGAGGTCATCATTAAAGTAGTATTTTTAATTATTTATACCAAGTATATGTTTACACCAATAACTGAAAACTAATGCTATTTTTTATTTAAATTAGGTGTTATTATGAAATGCATTGGCCATTATTTGTATACATGGTATTTATTTTCCTTTTAGTTGAGCACTTTCATAGTGCTTACTAAATGTCAGGCACTGTACTAACCACTTTTGAAATATTAACTCATTAAGTCCTGATAAGAACTCACCAAAAAAGGCACTATTAATTTTCCAATTTACAGAGGAGAAAACTAAGGTAGATATTGAGTCAACTGACTAAGGCCACTGGTGGTAGGTAGTGAAACTAACCTTTGAACCAAGGTAGTGTGGTCTCAGATCCATGCCCTTAATCAGTATGTGATAGAAAATAAAATATCAACAGTGCAGTGGGATAAAACATGATAATATAAAATTCTCTTGCTCCATTTCTTCTTCATCTCTTTCATCCCTTTTTAGAGGTAACTGTGTCTGACCTTTAGTGTTTGTAACTATTTCTGGTAGATATCACCATAACATTATTTAAATAACCATAAACTTTTGTTTATTAATTTTTAAAACATGAGGAAATTTGAATACACTACTTCTAATTCTTTTTCAACCTCCATGCCCATACTATCATTAGTTGTGTTTTGGTTATTTTAGATTTTACCCTTGACCCTTTAAGAAATATACCTAGATACCTAATTTTGATCCATTCACTTAAATATTTTTCATCTAGATAATTCTCCTCTTACCTTTCTTCTCTTTTTTGTGAGACAGAACATTATTTTATATTATCAAAGATTATATAATTTGTATTTTATAAAGAAACATGGTTGCTTTAAAAGTTAAAAGCCAGTAAAAAAATTATTGACAAGGTATGCTTTTTTTATGTAATCATTACTTAACTTACTATTATACTAAGTCCTGGAAGGACATATAATGAAAGAATGCCATTAAAATTTGGAATCATTTTGCTTTCTTTTCTTATAATTACTCAGAATTGTGCTAAAGTTGTCTTTGCTTAAATGAGGACCATGTTTTTGTCATAAAACTTTAGGTTTTCACAGCTCTTCTGCATTTTTATTTACCTAATTGAAGAGGTTTATAGTTGTCTTCTGATATATTGATCATCTGTGTCATATATCAATCAGATTTGATTTTATGCATAACCATTGGGACAGGGTTTATAACATGCATAATTCCTATAAACATACCTGTACCATTTGCACAGATATTCATAAATGGGTAGCTCTTTATACTTTAAGATAATTATAGATAAGCAGAACAACTTTGTGTGTGTATAATAGGAACAGTATAGTGTTATTGCATATGTAAGAAAGTTTCTAAATTATTCCAGTTTGAAATTTATCAGCATTATGTAGGATGAATTTTTAGTTCGTTAGCTAATAAAGCCACTTATGTGCCTACAATAATTCTTTAGCTCCCAAGAAGTATAAGATAATTATACCAAGTTGCCTCTTGCAAAAAAACTTAATACTGTTACCCTACTGTCACTAGGTCAGCTAGGTATGCCCAGAAAGAATCCAGCTATGTACTATGAAAAATAGAGACATTTATTGAAGAAGATACAAGATATAAGAAATATTGTACATAGAACAATGATGCCTCAGTCCTCTTCAAAGTAGGCACCTTGGGACCTCACACAGTTCTCCCAATCACTGTCAGCTATGCTGTCATATTTTCTTGAATCTCATCTACGTTCTGAAATCTCTTCTCTTTCAAAGGTGATTTTAGTTTTGGGAAAAACAAGAAGTCACAGGATGCAAAATCTGGGGTTTTGGGGGTGCTGAGTCACCTGGGTGATCTGATGTTTTGCCAAAAAATTCTGCAGGAGATGTGATGCATGAGTGGGTGCTTGGTTGTGATGAAGCTGCCAATTGCCAATTGCCCATAGCTGTGCACTTCTGAATCGTCTGAATAGTTTCCTTCCAGGAATGTTCAAGTTCAGTGCAAAATTTGATGCAGATCTGTTGCTCTACTTGCTCAGTCATTTTTAATGTGATGGCCACACAGTAGACATGCTCACTCAACTGTGTCTATTGCCCCCACTGTTTAGTACAGTGAAGTCATCGTTTTTCATGTATGCATATTCCGGTCCACTCCCCTTGGCTGCCAGGTTACATCGATGTCATGCAAACTGTTCTTGTTATATTAATAAATAGCTGGACTTTTTCTGGATAGACCTTGTATATTTGGATTTTTTCCTGTGAATAATATCAATAATTCTGAGAATTTTAAACAAACGCAGTTCACTTTTTCCGGCTCTGTACTTGCAACAGGAGCACCCACCCCTATAGGCCAGAGTAGCAATGCCCCAACCCCTCACAGGAGATCCACTAGTTCCACAGAGAACTATTATCTCCATCCTCCCCACTCCTGGTGGTCCTGCCCTGCTGAGCTTACATTCTGAAGTGTTGTCAGGGCTGTTACCACCCTGTTTCTCTAAGGCAGAAGACTCTCCTGGAGGTCTAGGAGGTCTAGGTAGACCCTGAAAAAAACTAAATTGTGTGGCTTTTGGGTGGGGCCATGTATTCCTTGCACACAGACAAGTGCCACTGGTCCTGTGCAAAGCTCTCCCTTCACACAGCCAAATATTGGTCTATTTGGTGTGATGAAGACTGCTGGCCTCACCCTAATGAATCCCTGAGACCCAGCTCAACCACAAAGGTACATAGGCACATGGCAGGAGACAGCTGAATTTGCTGTACCTTGAGACTGTTGCTGAGTGATCTCAAACCCAGCACTGGCACCCAGTTTGAATCTGTATTATCTTGTAAACAACATTCACCCCTACCTGGTGACTCACTGAGAGCCCTCTTCAACAACTCATGTACTGCCAGACTCTCTTTCAGGGAGAGAGACTCACAGGCAGCTAACAGTTGAAGGTGGGTCTCGGGGAGGCTTGGATCTTTTACTGACCTGACCCCAGACTTGGGGCTGGTGGAAATGGAACTTGGTAGCATGCACCTGGGCCCCTCCCATGGACAACCAGGCATAGCAGACGCAGCCACAAACTGTGGGTCACTTTGCAGTGCCAAACAGATAACCCATGCCCTGTCACTTTCAACCTCTCACATCAACAGGCACTGGATCCTTTCCCAAGGGGCCCCAGAACCAATACAACCAGTGATTCAGAACACATTAGAATGTGATCCAATTAGTTCCACAAACAGCACACATGAGAGAGATCGTGGAAGACAACAGTTTCTGTTGGGGAAGATTCAGCTTTGTGGAGCCAGTCCCCTCACAGCAGCTCATACATCGCCCTCAGGGTCCATCCTCATAGTCTTCAACTGGGGCATACCCACTGACCATGGGCCAACAACATCCAAGACTCAACTACAAAGGAGGGCTCAAATAACCTGCAGTACTTGGCTCAGGTAAAAAGGGAGACTGCACCAATAAACCCCACAAGATACCTACTATATAAGGCCAACATATCAAAGCATAACAGATCTACCTCACACACAGAAACAACTATAGAGAGGCAGCAAAAATGGGGAGACAAATAAACATGCCCCAAATGGAAGAGCAGGAGAAATTCCCAGAAAAAAGAACCAAGAGATATTGGAAGCAAGCAATCTACCAGATACAGAGTTCAAAACAGTGTCTATAAGGGTGCTCAAAGAATTTAGGGGAAGAATAGATAAATTCAGTGAGAACTTATGCAACTTTAAGCTCCTTAGAAAAATACTACACTCAGTCAATGTAAAAAAGATAAAATGACATTGGTGTAAGGGAACTAAATACTTATCTCTTAATGTGATTGCCATTGTAAGTTGAACATGAATGAACTAGAATTATGATCTTTGCTTACACCACTTTTTAATCTCCTTAGTGTAGAAAATTTTTCTTTTGAATGGCCCTCAAGTTTCATGTTTGCAAACTTCTACACTTTCAAATACATAAATATTTCCCGTGATTTGCTAACAATTGTGCTCATTTATTAAGTCAGTAGCAATAGCATGAGATGATCATAAACATGAATATATAAAAATATATAATTTGTATATTTGAAAATATACACATGTAATACATGTATAACATCTACACATATTGCACATATAACATGCATCACATCACACAAAAATGTGTGTATTGTATACATATACATGTTTATGAATATACATTTATATAAACTTGTATTTCTAATAAATTTATGGGAAGTAGCTGTATTAAAAGTAATAAACTGTAGAAAATAATATTCAAGACATAATAAAATAGAGACTGTAAGTTGATGAATTAATGGAACCATAGCTGAGTCAGTGCTTAATAGATTGTAAAGATAGTAGCAGTAATAGATGAATATAGTTTAGTGTTTTCCATAACTTACATTAATACTTTTTAAATAATTTTCACATATTAAAATTCAACACATTGTTAAAATATTACTACCTTAGCTCTTAAAGATACTTATAGTATAGTTTGTAGCTATTGTCATATATAATACTGTCTCTTTCATTATTTTAATCCAAACATTCCTCTTCAATATCTAGATATTCCTCTTAGGCAAAAAATTTGGAAGTCAGTAACTTATGTCTTGATCGATAAAATAAAGATTCTTTAAGCTAATTATGCAAAATATCCTTAATTTTGTTTAAACCAGTGGTTTCGAAACGGAGGTGATATGACCTCCAGAAGACATTTGACAGTGTCTTTTTTGGTTCTCACAACCTGGGGAAGAGATACTACTGACATCTAGTGGGTAGAGGCCAAGGTGCTTCTAAACATCGCATAATGCACAGGACAATTATGCAACCCAAAATATTAAAACTCTCAAGGTTCGGAAACCCCACTTTAAATAAATTGTGTTCAGACTCTACAATTAGAGAATCATTTAAGATAATTAAAAGAAGTAGTCCAAATTTCCATGTGACCTAAGCAGTATTAAGGAGAATTAAGTTGTCATTGTTATTTTAAAAGTCATTGAAAAAACTTTCAAAGACTCTACCTAGGTGATAGTTTCTATTCTTTTCTATATTTATAGATGTTTGGTATCTAATGGTATGTCAATAATTCTTTACATTGGGATCAAGTCCTTTTGATCAGGATAACAATATGTGCATAATACAATAAGTTGTGTCGTGTAGGACAGGTTTTCACAGAGGACCCAGACTCTGTATTATAATCTACTCTTTCCTGAAAAACATTTTATGAAAAGGGTAGAATAGAACTGGGGAGTAATCTAGCTCCCCTGACCTTTCTAGGCAACATTCTAACTAGATTATTTAATGTAAAAAAAATATTCTTAGAATAAAACATTACCAACCTTTTTCACTATCCAGTTGAATTTGATTGAAATGATCCAGTTTGTAAATGCAAAGTAAAGAATCACTGATATTCTTAATTTGTTCTCAAAATAAGATGTAGGATGAGATGTATTAAACTAAATGGTTTGTTACCATGACACCAAAATATTTAGAATAAACTCAGAAAAATCACTCTCCTGAATCCATTACAACTTATGTTCAAACTATTTGGAATTTAAAAGTATTTTCTGAGACTCATGCAAAGTACATTTATAATTAACTTCTTAATTTATAAAATGTGAACCTAGTCACATTTTTAATTCCTTTTGAGTTCATTTCTGTGAAGAATTTCACAGACAGTCTCTGATTTATATGTGTGTGTGTGTATCATGGCTAGGCATATAAATGGTACATATATGTCTAATATATATGTATATAAACACATTTACATCTCTCTCTACATATATATATTTAAATCTTATAAAGAATAAGCATATAGTAAGGATGCTAAGGATCACATCCATAATGTAAGTATATATTTTATATTATAGTGTTATTAGTAAATTAATTTATTTTTCTTTGCCTCCTCATGGTCTCTAAGGACACAAAAAAGAGCCTATACAGACTCTTTTTTGTTTATATATGTATGTGTCAGTACAAAATAATGTTGGAGTGGTAAATAGCATTTAGATCATTACAGGAATGTATAATTAAGTTGAAAAACCTAAAAAGTTAATGCTGAGAGAGAGTGGGTCATATTTAGAGCACCAAGACCAAGTAGGATTATGCTGTCAGGTAAGAGGTGGGGGAAGAAACAGAGAGAAATAACTGGACAGAATATACATAGGATGTGGAGTGAATACAAGTTCTAATTATATGTGTACAGAAAAATAGGAAAGCAAAAGTTATGAATGACTTCTGGTATTGAGACCTAGTAACTGCATAGAAGGTGGTGTCTTCTGGAGAGAGTGAAAGGAACAGGAAAGAGGCTGGGAAATACTGAATTCTGTTTCTAAGAATTTGAATGTGAGTTATTTCTGGACAGTCAGGAAACATAGAACTATTCAATTTTAGGGGGGGGAACCCTGGGCTTGAAATACAGAAGTACACATCATAAGCATACAGGCGGCATTTGAAGTGGCAAGAATAGATGTAAATGCAACGAGAAATGGCTTATAGGAGAAGAGAAGAGGCTTGGTTGGGATTTCTACAAACAAGCATTTAGGAGCTTTCCTTCTCAATCTCTCTCTCTGTTTCTTGTTATTTCTTCCCAGGCACACCTTCTTTCCCAGGGTATACAGCATCAACATAAAATTACTTTATTAGCACTAAGCTACTCACCTCCTCCTGGCTGGTTTGGCTCAGTGGATTGAGCGTCGGCCTGCGAGCTAAGTGTCGCTGGTTCGATCTTCCAGTCAGGGCACATCAGAGAAGGAAAACTCTGACTCCAAAAAACCTCCGCTGCCTTGCGGCATACCTCTTCAGGGGAAAGGCTAAGGGAGTAAACCCCGACAGGAAATCCGGAGCCGGAGTCCCTAAGGCGGTTTGACGTTGTAGTCAACACCGGCAACTCCTGCGGCGCACATGAAGCCAAGCTGTATTGACTCCGTCTTTCCCTTGGACCCTTCAGCTGCGAAGAGAGGGGTGGTGTGCTGCATGGGCAACAGCAGACCCTCCATATCACCCTGCCCAGGCTCTGTAGCTTCAGCTTCACTGGAGAGGGCACTCCAGCATCATCGCAAGATGTCGATTCAACACGGGAGGAGACAGATACCGTGTCACTCCCGAGTCGGACTGCACAACCATTCTCGGCGGTGCAGATAGACTCTTAAGAAGCTACACCATCATCTCTCGAGACGGACAGCTGCCGCCGCCGACGACTCACCTCCTATCTTTCATTTACAAGCACATACTTCTCATGTCCCCCAAAAGAACACCAGGTTATATTAGGCTGCCTCTACTAATCCTTACTAAACTGTGTACTAGTTTATGCGATCCTACCCAGATAACAAAAATCCTTTAATCCAATTAATTATGTGCCAAGGAATGTCTACTCTTAGGGGTATTACTCCTTGGAGGATGGGCAAACATAATAATTCTGCTCATAACTCCTGTTAACAGCTCTCAAATTATACTATAAGGAAATCTAGCTTTTTCTCCAGGCAACATAACCTTTCTGCTAAGTGTCAAGAATAACCACTTGCAAAATACAGTGAAATCAGAGAATAGCATTATAATGGATATATAATCGCTACTTATTTTCATTCATTATTCTTTTTACTCTACTTAGAGTAACCATTCCAACTTCCACATTCCCTCCTGCCTCACTGGACACACCTCCTCAGTAACTTTGGCTGTTTTCTCTTCCTTTTCCAAAAGGGTTAGTCCTCTCATGTGGCTATGGATACTCCCTAGCTACATGATATCCTGTATCCTCATGGCTTGAAATAGCCTCTAGTTGGTGATGACTTCCAAATGTATAGCCTCAGCTTCTGACATGTCCTTTTATCACACACTAGTCCTCCAAGTTCTAGATTCCTATAACCAACTTCTTTCTTAAAAATCACTGCTTGAATATCTAGTAGGTATCTCAGATTTCACATATCCAATATTTAATTTTATTCTACTGTCTCCACATGATTTTGCCAATATCAGTAACAGTCCTACTATTTACCCTGTAGCTCAAGCCAACATATTGACAGCATCCTTGATTTGTCTCTTTTCTTTCAGCCCACATGCAACTACTCTACTTTTACTATTGTCTCAGTGTTCATATTATGGTCTCGATGTAACTAATTATTACCATTTCTACCCTAATCCTTCCTCCCTTGCAAGGGATTGGTAATAGCCTTCTAACAAGTATCACCTCGTCTCCCTTCTACCTACTTTCCTTCAACATAACCCAGTTCACTTTCTTATCAGGGTCTTTGAACTTGCTGTTCTATCTGTATGATATGTCCTTTCCTCATACCTTTGTATGGCCCATGCACTCATTTAAAATTCAGGCTTCTGTTCAAATGATACCACTTCAGAGAGGACTTGAATGATTATGTTTTGAAAATCACCCCCTACCCTGATCACTTTCTGTCTGCATTTTCTGCTTTATTTTTCATCACTGTACTGAGATTTTATTATATATTTATTTATGTTTTTATTTATCACCTGCTTCCTTCACTGGTATTTAAGTGCCATAAGGGCAAGGACTTTTCCCTCTCCACTCTAGCATCACAAGCATTTAAAATACTATTTGGCTTTAAAGATACAGAATTATTTGTTTAGTGAATGAATGGAGTATTCAAGAGTTTTGGAAATGCAAGTCCTTTATGTTTGACCTGACTCTGCATTAAATATTTATAATTCTATTGGAAGGAATGTAGGTTAAATATGTAAGAATAAAGGAATGTAAAACCTAACAGCGTTCTCTGATTAGTTCCACTAATGGTTTTACACATTTGCTGATGAAAAGCCTGGATTCATGTTTTATTTGTTGTTCTTATGTTTGTCCTAAGAGTCTTTAAAGAGTTTGTCTCTATTTTGCTTGTTAGTTCAGTTTTTTCATTAGGTTCTGCAGTGAAATCATATGGTACTCGTTTTTCTCTGACTGGCTTATTTTACTTAGCATAATATTCTCCAGGTCCATTCATGCTGTTGCGAAGGGTAAAATTTTCTTCTTTTTATGGCCAAGTAGAATGCCATGGTGTAAATGTCCCATAGTTGTTTTATCCACTCATCTACTGATGGACACTTGGAATAGAGAGCAGGATGACAGCTATTGGGGTAGAGGGATCAAGCACCAAGGAAATAGGACTCATGGACGTGGACAATAATGTCAGTAATTTGCAGGGTGGAGGAGGGTATGAGGGGGTTAAATGGTAATGGAAAAAATATGGTAAAAAATAAAATGAAGAAAAAAACTTAAAAAAAGTGTCTTTAAAGAATGTAACCAGACTGCCATCTTCCAAATGGTTTTATTTTCTCCTTTTGAATGTAAAACTTTTGTATTTAGAAACACAAACTCTTTCCTAATTACATACAACCTACTGTTCTAAATTTTGCATGTCACTTTGCAATTTAGTGCTGTGTGATTTACTTGCTACCAATTTTTGTGTCAGAAATTTGGCATTTAGATTGCTTATGAAAAGTAATGATAAAGTGAATTTAGTACTGAATGAAACTTAGCATCTGCTTTCTTAGCTTTTTAAATTTTTTCTCCCACTTGTATGTAATAATGATCTATTCACAATGTCATGATAACAGATCAAATAAATACTCACCATGATTTATCAATTCAGAGAAAGTATCTTTAGTTTTCCACTAAGCTAATTTTGCTCAGATTTATCTCTCCAAACAAAAAAGGACTAGAAATAGCTTTTAAAATTCATTAAATAAACATCTACAGGTTAATTTGCTTTTATTAAAAATATTATAATTTGTAGAGAACCTGGCAGAAATGTTGGTTTACTATGGAATTCTGACATTAGCTAGATTCATATCATGTTTTTAAATTTTAACTAACAAATAAATGATCCCTAACTATGAGCAACATCACTTGCATTTGTGGTCATGTGTCACTTCTATCTGTATTGCTATCTACACACATATATATATACACATATGTGTATGTTTTATATGTGTGTGTATATAGTTGTGTGTGAATTTAAATATGTATAAATATTCAACAGAACATTAAATAAAATTCGTAGCTATTAAGATAAATTTACATTATTCCTTTTTTGGGGTTAATGGTTGTTCTGTTTACTAATTTATAAAACTGAGTTTGTGGGCATTATGTTAAAAGTACTATAAGGCTTATGTGGCAAAGTATGCTATACCTGTCAATAGGACAAAAGGTAACATTATTGTTCAAAATTTTCCTTAGGATATTACCTAATTTTAGTTTACTGCAAGGCAGCTTGGAAAAGGGCAAACTCATTAAAGGATTTCATTGTGAATATATTTCCCACTTGTAAAATTAGATTGAAATTATTTTATTTACAGTTTTACCTTTGAGCTATTTTTTCTTCACTGTTAGAACAGCTGGTGGTATTCCCAAATGTTAATCTAACTTTAAAGATTCTCATACTCCTTTTTTGCTTGTTTAACATTGTCTTTGACTAGATATCACAGCTACATAATGAGAATCACTTTTGACATTTGAAAATTAAAAATAAGAAAGACTCAAATACTTACACAGTTTAGCATGTAGGTGAGTGAAACTTCTCTTTCAAGAAGCCTAGAATCTTATTTGATATTTCTCTCATTTCCCGTTAATGCCAAAGAAAGTCTTAAGATGGGGAATATATAAAATGAAATCATTTTAACCAAGCTGCTAAAATTTTTAACATTATGAAGGTTGAGGCAAAACTGGGAAAAGACTCCATTTTTGTTCTAACTAGCCTGGTAACATATACTTTTTTTTAACTTTCAAGTACTGCATCAATGCCTGGATGTACATCTGGACCTCCATTTAACCCTCTGACTACCCCCTGAAGGACTCATGTTTAATTAAATGCATAATATTTAGCAACTGAAATTTCATTAATTTTTATGTTATGTAAAATTGAAAAAATGTTGGAAACTTCTCTGAAAGATAAAATACACATATTTTTCTATAACGTACTTATCACATCTTTTAAAAATAGTGTTCACTATTTCTGGTTTGATATTTGGCATGCAAAATTATTATGAAACAGTATTCCTCACACTCACTCCAAATCTTACAATATTTTATCAAAACATCAAGGGAGCATTCAGTGAGTATAAATGCAAAAAAATCACTCTAAGGAAGAAAAAAATGTTTGGTTGCTTGAGTTAATTATCTTTTCTAATGATAGATTATACTATGTCATAATATTTCTCCTTAACATTCTCCTCCTGTAGAACATTCCTGTATGTCTCATTTCTCTTTGGCCAATTTTTATTTTATATAAATTTCTAACCATTATTATGTTTAAACTAGAAAGTAGAAAAAGGAAAGAAATCAAATGTCTTATAAGTCAATACATTTTGTTTTTGTTATATCAAAGCCACCCTATTCAATGGAAACTGTCAAGATAAAATACAATGTTCTTTTTGCATTATTTAGGACCTGTTGTGTTTTAGAAATGCTAGAAGTCCATTTGAAATAGCAAACAATTAAAAACTTATCCTATATAACTATAATATCTCATGGTTTATAATGACTTCAGGCAAGGCTTGGTCCAGTGGGTAAAGTAATTTCACCAATCTGTGTTTCTCTCTCTCTGGAATTTGCCTTCATCAGTGATGGTTCATTGGAGGCAAACTGTCTATAAAGAGAGGAAAATGGCTTGTGTGATCCTTACCCTGGCCCTATGTACATATTATTTCTCTGCATGGTCCTTACCACTTAAAGTTTAGAAAAAAGTGTTTCACAATATCAGCACACAGAAATGTTTTTGTGATCTATGAACTAACTAAAAGATAAGCTATCTATCAACTGTTTACTAGGAACAGGATAACTGCAATAGATACTTCCGTTTGCTAAAGGAAGGACTAGAGACATACACTTAGCAAGTTCGGAATCATGCTGGGCAGGTGATATAGGACCCACTACCATAGACATGAGAGATGTTTCTTAATTAAACTGTGATTTTCTTTTCTGATAGAATATTCTTGAATAAGTTTTGGTCATGTATGTGGCCCCTAGTTCTACCACCTGGGAGAGTTTTCTTTACTCATTTTTCTCATTGGCAATGTGTAAAGCGGATTTTGCTGAGGACAATTTCCTTTGTTTAGGACTATGCAGATTTCACAGTTTCTCATGTAAGTTTGGGAGCCCATCATTAGGCTTGATGGCTTATTTACTATTACAATTTTCTCAAATTCTTGATAAGCTTTTTAAATATTCACTTCCATTTTCAAAGATGTAGTCCTGAGATAGTAAATTGTTGTTGAGAACACCTGGACTGAATAAGTGACTGAACCCAGGGAAAGCCTCAATATAAATGTTGAAGCTTCTGGTGGATGGGTGTGGGGATCTTATCCTGCAGCCTCCAAAGATAAGCCTCTTGAAAGTTTCCTTGCTTGTTAAACCTGCCACCTCCCCGTCTGAAATACTGCCTTCTTCTTCAGTCTCTCCTTGGGTTAGCAGTGCAATGGTGCCAGAATATAAGCAGTGATCGAACCTCAGTTCGGCATCCTTGGCCCTTGAGTTCTGGCTAAGAAAGAATTCAGAGCCAAGACTCAAATACAAGAAGATGTTTACTTAGAAAGTCACAGAGGTGGAAGAAGTGAACTATGGAGAGAGTGAGCTAGCTGGACTTCATGGCCTCAGAAAACAAGTTACAGAGGCAAAAGAAGGGCCCTTGGAGCTTAGGAGAAAGAAAGCAAAGATATACTTGCCTGGGGCAAGGAGAGGGGAAAAGGCTCAGGCCTGCTTCAGAGAGAGTATGAGCTGGGGAACCATGGACGTGGGGAAAGTCATGGGAGGGCTCCAGAGAGAGAGGATGCCTGAGTCCTGCATCCTGAGGGTTTTTATCCCCTCTCTGAAGGTGGGGAGCTTAGGGGAGGTCCCAGGAGAGGATCTCAATGGAATATTCACTAGTTTTCCAGGTGTGTCCTTTTAGGGTCCTGGTCTGTACTGATTGTTAGTGCCAAGGCAGGGGGTCATTATCATTGCAGTTGGTCCAGATATCAGCCATGGTGTCTCCTGGCCTGGCCTTGCTGCTTTTCTGGTCCTGGACCTGAAACGTAATTGAGGTCTAGATGTTGTCTCTAGTTTGACCAAAACTCTGTGTCCATGGTCAACAGACTTAAGGCTTTATTCCTAAGATTATTTGTTGTGGGAGATAATCTCATTGTCCCAAGTGTTTAATGCTTAAAGGAGTAGTAGTACAAGGGCTTATACAGGAGCTTTATGAGGCTATTTTTCTGGGCCCCATGTTTCTCCTTTAAAAGGGTTTTATACCACATGACTAGCAATATGCTAGGGAAGGAAAGGTCACCCTGGGGGTGAGGTCCCACCCTACAGTTGTCCATTTCTAGGAAGCAATGACTTTCTGACCTGGTGACCTTCCATACCTAGCAGCCCACTGTCCTTGCTTTGTTCATGCCTATTCAACTGCCTACTACCCTTGTCTTTCATGATTGGTGGCCAGTTTATGAACCAGCACAGCTTTCATTTAATGCTATCCTAAATGAATTTTCTCAAATGAATACAAGACTTAGGGATTTTATTTTATCTGAGAAATAAGAATGGGGGTGGGGGTGGGTAGGTTTTGCAGAAAGTGTGGAATATTTTGAATAGCTATTATGATAAAAGGGAGAATAAAATAAACCAGAACAATACAGGATAGTTCAGTTGTGGTTGGTGTTGTCAAATTATAGGCATATTTTTCTACTCTGTTCTGTGCTTTTTTTCTCTCCACAAAAATACTATTATGATAAATGGCTTTATGCCCATTTTATTAGTGCTAAAGCACTCAGGGGCAGAAAAAATCTAGTCAGGTCACACTCCCTTAACCCCTTCTCTACCTTATCCATAGACCTCAAAGGAGGCAGGAACATTTGCCTTACTGTTTGTTAGAAGAAAAATTTGTTTTGTTTCAAGATGAAAGTCTGCTTCTTGATTTAAAATATCCCTCTACCAGGGAAAATAGAGAATTGTGAAGTAGCTTTTGACACTTGCTTTTGTAGTTTCAAGTACTTGAAAGCTCAGTGACAAAAACAAACAAACCAAAAATCATTTCAGGGTTGTCAGACTCTGAGGATACAGCTTTTTCTATTTTTGTACTGATAAGACTGAGGAGTTAAGATATTTCCATTTCTTAAATTCTTAATTATTTTCCAAAAGTCTTATAATTTTTGATAACTAGAAATTTGGGATGTGGGGATTTTGTCTATAAAATGTATCTAATATGTTCATATAGTTATAAGAGCCCACTCTTAAAAAGAAATATAGTTGGATCAATAAATTACATGGCCTTCTAATATGATCATAGAATAACTAAAATTCCATAAAATTCTCATAGAAGTGTCAGATCATCTCCAAACAGACACACCCTCATGATCATTTAGGCAAAAGGAAATGTAAATGGGCAAACTATTGTGCTTGTATTGGGTTGGCCAAAAAGTCCATTATATTTTTTCCATATGATGGCTTTTATAGTGCTTAGTTGTCTTTAACTTCATTCAAAACAATTTCATTAGATTGTATTATGACAGCTGTCATATTATCATTGTGCATTCTAAAAAAGTTATCAAAATTGGTGAATTTTTGTGTGACTATTTTAGTGTTGAAGATAGAAGAAAACACACAACATTTTTAGTGTATTATGCTTTGTTATTTCAAGAAAGGTAAAAATGCTACTGAAATAAACAAACAAAAGTTTTGTGCGGTGTAGGGAGAAGGTGCTGTGACTGATCAAATGTGTCAAAAGTGGTTTGCAATGTTTCATGGTACTATTGACATTTTGGCCAAATAATTCTTTGCTGTGGGGCTGTCTTATGCATTGGAAGATGTTTAGCAGCACCCCTAGCCTCTACCCACTAGAAGTTAATAGCAGGAGATAGCCAACAAACTCAAAATATCCAAATCAATAAAGTTATTGGTGAAAATGAAAAGTGTCTTCTTTATTTTATGGAAAAAAAAGTCATGGACTTTTTGGCCAATCCAATACAGTAAGGATTAACTGATACCTTCTTGGGACATAGAGTGTAATTATCTTCTTCAGTTCAGCTCTTTCTAAATATGGTTGTAATTAAGAGCTAATGATGTTTATTGTAGAAGTTGAGAGCAGCTGAGTGGATTAAATTAGATAATTACCAGCTGTTACTTCAAAAATTGGCTGAATTTCAGAAAAGAACCACATATAAGACCTAAGAGAGTTGTGTGAAGTGGTTAGATACTCAGATGTCACGTGGAAATGCAATGGTCGCTCTCCATATTTAAAAAAGAGAGGTGAGTGGAAAAAAGTTTATCAAATGAAGGGATTTGGCTATTAAGATAAAATCTAACTTTTATGAGCACTTGCAAGCCTCTTCCCTAATCCCACTCAGAATCATGGGATTAGGATAACAATTATGTTTTTCTGGTGGGGTTAACAGCTATTTGTAAAATTGGATAGATAGCCTTCCAAGTACCTTTATGGATTAATTGTATATATAATATGTGTTATATATATGTCCGTCGGCAGTCGTCCGTCTCGAGAGACGATGGTGTAGCTTCTTAAGAGTCTATCTGCACCGCCGAGAATGGCTGTGCAGTCCAACTCGGGAGTGACACGGTATCTGTCTCCTCCCGTGTTGAATTGACATCTTGTGATGATGCTGGAGTGTCCTCTCCAGTGAAGCTGAAGCTACAGAGCCTGGGCAGGGTGATATGGAGGGTCTGCTGTTGCCCATGCAGCAGACCCCCCCCTCTCTTCGCAGCTGAAGGGTCCAAGGGAAAGACGGAGTCAATACAGCTTGGCTTCAGGTGCGCCGCAGGAGTTGCCGGTGTTGACTACAACGTCAAACCGCCTTAGGGACTCCGGCTCCGGATTTTCTGTCGGGGTATACTCCCTTAACCTTTCCCCTGAAGAGGTATGCCGCAAGGCAGTGGAGGTTTTTTGGAGTCAGAGTTTTCCTTCTCTGATGTGCCCTGACTGGAAGATCGAACCAGCGACACTTAGCTCGCAGGCTGACGCTCAATCCACTGAGCCAAACCAGCCAGGGTCATATATATATATGTATATAACATATAAAACATATAAAATAAACACTTCATCAAAGAGTTACATGAAAGTTCTGAATTTCTCCTGCTGGTGATAATGTTTTTATATTTCTGTCACTGATGATTACATTTCTCTATTGCTTTACTGCTGATTATATTACTAGGAGTGCTGGTTATTTCTCAACCCTGCTGATTACAGAAATGTGGGCGATTTGAAGTTTCCTCCATTATAATTATTTCTCCATTGATGACATATTTTTCCTGTGATTGCTTATATAATGTGGCACTTGTTGACTTTTTGATATGTAAGTGAATAAATCACTGTAGATAAGGAAATGATCAAGTGCTTCTATTTATGATGTCAATTCATAAGCTGTTTGCAACATAGAATTTTTGGTTGATCCCAGTAATTTCTTGAAACCGTACACCCCATATACATATACTGATCGACACATTATAATATATTTGGGGAGTAAGTTTTAAACTCTCATCCCAGTGAACTTTGGTGACTTTAGTTTCATTGTATAAAATAAACAAGTGTTCCAAGTGTAGGGGGCAGTACTATGTCACTCAGTACCTTATAATGAGTTCCCTTATTTAGTGTAGACTTAGACTTAATAAAGGTCTTAGATGTGGGAAGTTTCAGACTGCTCCTTTCAACTTTATAAAATGTGTTTGGTTTTCTAGAAATATAATTATTTGGTTAAAATGACTTTAGTATGCAACAGGGCCAAAAGGTAAAATATGAAAGTTTGGCAGTTATAAATGAAAACTCAACACAATGCAATTTTTATTCTTTGGGACTGTCTATAAACTGAATAATGGGGTCAGTTCTTCTCTTTGAAGGGCATGTAAGTTCAACTCTATGAGATAATCAGCTTCACTATTTTTCTGTATTTAGTATTTTAATTTTATTCAAGAAATTCACCTTATTTCTCATATGAAATCTCTTCATATTATGGCAATACAGCCTATACAGAATTATCAATTGATAAAGGAAATAATTTGGAATAAATTAGGTAAAGCATTGACTATGTGTAGTAGAATTTGGTTAGGAAAACTATTCTAAGGTCTCTTTATAATAAAAGCATTTTTACTTATATTGAAATTCACAAGTACCTTTAGGATAGTATAGCATCTGTTGAGTCACATATTTTAAGCTGAAAGAAGCTTGATAAATTATGTCAAATCATTTCACTGAAAAACATCTAAATTATAAACTAAGTAATTCCTTTCCCATTTAACAAAGCAAGCTGTCTCTCCTAATTAAATGAAACCAAAGTCATGACACATTAAGCTTTGTCTAGAGCCCTGGTTGGTGTGGCTCAGTATATTGAGTACCAGCCTGGGGACTGAGGAATTGCCAGTTCAATTCCTGGTCAGGGCACATACCTGGCTTGCAGGCCCGGTCCCTGCATGGGGGATGTGAAAGGCATCTAATTGATGTTTGTTTCTCTCCCTCCTTGTCCCTTCTTTCCTCTCTCTAAAAATAAATAAAATTTTAAAAAGTGTTTTGTCCAGAAATATACAATTATTTCTCCAGCTTTAGCTCTTCAAAGAAAGATAAAACAGTCTTCAGTTGAAACTCTATAAATAAACAATTAATAGATTATAAATTATGAATCTAATATGATCTAATTCAAAACTTCATACTTCAATGCAACTTCTCTATTTTACCTATCTCATGATTCACTCTCTTCCACCCAGGCTTGTACTTTGCGCCTACTGATTGTGTTGACTCGGGTGTTTGTTCATGGTCTACACTTATTTATGTTCTATTCTTATTTACAGTCCAGCTGGCAGCCCACTTCTATCACAAGGCATCCCTTACCAGGCAGACCTTTTTACCTCCATTGTATCTTCTGATGTTCTCTTGTGTGTGCATAGAGCCCTGATAGATATCAGTTTTTCTTTCTTTTCTCAATTTTAGTGACCTCAAGTACCTCAGAAAGTTTTCACAAAATCTAAAAATGGACTCTTGTTATAAAAATTGGACATGTACTCTTAATCACAGAAGAGATATTTTTAATATGAAAATCCCCTCCCATTACTCTTAATCCTTGTTTTTCTCCACAGTACTCACTGTCAACTATATGGCGTATGAATTTGTTTACTCTCCTTCCCCTTCCATAGAATATTAAGTGTACAAATGGGAAGATTATCTGCTTCATTCATTGCTGATTCCCCTGAGCAAATCATGATGTTTGATGTGACTCCATAAATATTTGCTGATTTATTTAGTGAAAATCAAAAAACGTGCCAGAATAATAGATTAAGAATGCTTGGCTTAAAGATCAACAACAAAAACAGGTCTCCAAACCCTTTGTTTTCTGGTTTTTGCCATTAATAATATTTATTGCAAGCTTAATACATGTTTAAATTATTTTAATTATACAGGGAAATTAAGAGGCTATGATCCCTCTCTATATAAGTTCTGTATATAGTACTTCAAACATATTTGAGCAATTCTTCAAAAAATTATTTTGCTATTCTCATCATACCTCATTGACTATTCAGTGATGTTATGTGACAAGAAGAAAAATAATTATTCAAATAATAATATTGCGGCTCACATTTCATTGCTTACTAAAATAATTTTTTTAATATAAAATTTTTAAGGGAATGGGTCTACTATTTTTATTTTGTTTTGACACTGGAGCTTCTGATGCTATGTGAATTTGTGCAATGTTTTCCAAGGAAATCTAGAATATTTTATAGTATTGCAATTATCCTTAACTGTACTTTATTTACCTATTCTTAAGCAATGTCATTTTGTTATTTCATTTTCAGAATACTAATACTCCTTTCAATAATTTAATTTGGATTGCTTTTAGCATAAGATCATTAAAAGAAAAGAAATTGAAAACCTTAAGAGACATTATCTCAATAGGACTTTAGAATTTATACATACTTCAAAACAGAATCTAGTAACTTATGTTAAGTAACTACCAAGTACCTTTATACATTAACTAAAATTCTGGTTTCTTCCTTGGGTTCATTTGGGTTAATGTAATTTATTAAACAATGAGAGCAGTTCAATGTTAGGTAACTGTTACAAAGTTCTTTAAAACACCCCTTTATTGTGATCATTCCTATCAGATTTTAATCTGGAGTTCATAAAGTTAGAGAATTAAAACCCACAAAATTCTTAACTCATTTAAAGAAAAATTAGTGTCAAAGCACACACATACTCAAGGGGATAGGATTCACTTAGAAACAAAACATAAAGTGGTAATCTTAGTGAGATCTTCACATTACAGAATCACTTAAAGTAAAACCAATATGCTGAAAAACTTGGTTTTGATTGTCACACTTCCCAACAAAATGGAGAAGTGCTGTTGAGAGACTACATACATTTTTTGATTTAAGTATTTATCCATCATGGGGCAGGCAATAAGTACTTTACTTTCATTTTGACTCAATAGGAAAAACTGGTAAGCACATTTACCTACTTCACCAGCCACACCTAAGCAGCAACTGTGATACAGGAGTCATCAGTATTGGATTCAAAGGGGATCTCATCAGGTCAAATTT
This sequence comes from Furipterus horrens, assembly GCF_987537825.1. Classification (NCBI taxonomy): domain Eukaryota; kingdom Metazoa; phylum Chordata; class Mammalia; order Chiroptera; family Furipteridae; genus Furipterus; species Furipterus horrens. Next base: position 33,000,289 of record NW_028327182.1, on the reverse strand, counting down.
CAGGAGAAAGCAGCGCATGATTAGAGAAAATAGACTGCCATGGTGAAATTTTATATGCTCATTATCAGTGCTTATTCCCCATTTCTTAGTATTAAAATACAAAATTCTTAAATGCATGAAGTTCAGAATAGAATAGTTGAAATATATGTGAAATTTGAGAGAAAGAGTACAGGTTAATTATATATGATTGTCTACATACATATTTTGAAAAAGAATGAGAGAAAGTAAGAAAGGACAAGAAAGAAAAAGAGAAAGATGAGAGAGACAGGAAAATAGTGGTAAAGAAAGAGAGCACTTAAATTCAAAGAATGATATCAGCATTTTGGAGACTAAAATGTATAAGAAAATGTTTCTGATATTATGGAGATTATAACATTCTTAGGAAGACAGGATAAAAATTGGAACTAACCAATTGTAGTAAATGATTTTCTGTCATCACAACACTAGGAATGTTAAGCTGCATCAAGAAGTTTTTATCACTTTTGTTCATTAATGTGTCCTGACTTCTTAAAACAGAGTCTGACATAGAGTAGTAATTTAAAATATTTCTTAAATAAATTTAATTGATGAATGCACATAAGTTTTCCATGAAACATTTAAATGAATTGCTTACTTACTAGTAATTAGATAGGTTAAATTGTTATCAGAGAGATATTTTCTTGGGTTAGTGTGGTGGCATTTGAAATGTGTTGGTAGATTTTAGGTTACTAGATTTCAGATAGCTAAAAATGAGAGGTTAGCCATAGCTTATTAATCTCTTGTTTTACCACATTTATTGAACAGCAGTCATATGCCCATCAGTATGGTAGGTGCTATGAATGCACAGATAAAAAGCATAATATCTGGTTTCACATAACCTTTATCCTAAGAAAAGGAAAAAAGAAAAAAACTCAGTTGAAACACACTATGAATATTTGAAACACAGCAAAACTGATATGCTAGAGATATAAGTATACACATGGCATAAGTTTCTAGTGAACCCTGAAGAGATAAAGAGGAATGCCTGGAGGAAGTAGTAACCTGGCTGGTTCTGAAATACAGGTGTGGAACAATCATAAGGAAAAGAGAGAAGCTTTCTAGACACCAGGAACAGCACCTACAAATACCATGGGATTTGAGAGAGAGTCTAGTTCTCCCAGGAAAGCAGAGGTGCAGAAAAGCCCCTGGAGGTGCGGTGGGGCACTGCTTGCTGAGCTACACAGATTAGATTTTACGGTATCAGCAATGGGAATCGTGACAAGATTCCATGCTGTGGGTTATGCGAATAGATTTTATTAGAAAAGTTACAAACAGAAGCAAGAATTGGATAAACAAACCCTCCCAGAACATAAGAAATGAATTAAATATAATTGAGAAAGTACATGGGGAAAGTATAGTAATTCAAATAATAAATGGTGAGGGCTTGAACTAACAGAAGAACAACTGGAGTGAAGTAAAAAGGATAAACATCGAGAAATAAATAAACTATCATGGCTGATATTTACTGAGGATTTTTCATGAGCTCTACACTTATGAGTATTTAACATCTATTAACCGTTTTAAGTTAGACAACAAGTTAATACAATATATATTACCATGGCCATCCAAATTTTACAGGTAAGGAAAGTGGAGCACAGATTAAGTGAGTCACTCAATATTGCAGCTATTGCTCAGCCCTGGCTGGTTTAGCTCAGTGGATTGAGCGTCGGCCTGCGAGCTAAGTGTCGCTGGTTCGATCTTCCAGTCAGGGTACATCAGAGAAGGAAAACTCTGACTCCAAAAAACCTCCGCTGCCTTGCGGCATACCTCTTCAGGGGAAAGGCTAAGGGAGTAAACCCTGACAGAAAATCCGGAGCCGGAGTCCCTAAGGCGGTTTGACGTTGTAGTCAACACCGGCAACTCCTGTGGCGCACCTGAAGCCAAGCTGTATTGACTCCGTCTTTCCCTTGGACCCTTCAGCTGCGAAGAGAGGGGGGGTCTGCTGCATGGGCAACAGCAGACCCTCCATATCACCCTGCCCAGGCTCTGTAGCTTCAGCGTCATCGCAAGATGTCGATTCAACACGGGAGGAGACAGATACGATGTCACTCCCGAGTCGGATTGCACAGCCATTCTCGGCGGTGCAGATAGACTCTTAGGAAGCTACACCATCGTCTCTCAAGACGGACGGCTGCCGCCGCCGCTCAGCCAGTAAGTGGCTAAAACAAAATTTAAACCCAGGAAATTGGGCTCTAGAATCCATGTTTTTAACAACCATATGATAATGCCTCTGGGGAGAAAAAAAAATATATTGATGATGTAAATATGTTGATTATTTTCTGATTGAAGAGATAAATACTTGAAGGAGAAAGATAAGGTGATTTCTAAGTTTCTGACTTGGGTTGGAGGTTAGAGAGTAGAAGGTTAACTTCACTTAGAACAAGTTGACTATAAAATCATGAAATTTTCAGTAGGCAATGTGATGTATCAATATATACCTAGAAGAGATGTCGAGCTAGAGAGCTAGACATTACAATTCTAAAGACCATAGCTATGTGTGTGGCTACCCAGAGAATTGACAGTCTGACAATGACAGGTGATATGTGAAGCATTCTAGAGCACCTATTTCATTCTCTTGGGTAGGTTTTGGGCCATATGTGGAAATATCAAATTAAATTGGATTAAAAACAAGCAAAATAAAAGCCTCAAATAATAACGTGATGGTAGTTTTCTAGATTGTTTGTTGTAATGGCTCAAACACTGTCATCAAGGACATAGATTTGTTTCTGTCTCTGTGATCCCTCATTCGAATTTTTGGCTCTGCTTTCTGAGTGCTTTGACTATGGTTACAAAGTACTGAAACAGTTATAGGTATCATAATAAGGCAAAATCATAAGTAGAAAAACATTCATATTTATTACTTCAGTTATGCATTAAGGCCTCATTGAATAGGACCACAGTATAAGACATGGAACCATTCACTGGCTCAGCCACTCAGCATCTGCTTCTGTGCTGAGGTTGGAGTAAAGATCTTTTGAGAAATGAAGGAAGGGGATAATATTGTAACAAAGCTAACACTCAGTTAGCAGATATAAAGAGTAAGAAAGAATGTTAAATAGGCAATAAATGTTTTGCGATTGTCAAAAAACAAATAAAAATAAAAAGAAGTCAGTAAAAAGACAGGAGAGGTAAAAAAGAAAATGATGGAGTGTAGTGGTCCCATGGAGAAGAGTAGTTACTCTCAGATAAACCAGAAAAAAATTTTAATTTACATCGAAAAGATGAGATTTTTTTTCTTACTCTCTTCCCCTCCTCTCTTCTCCTCTAACTTTTCTTTCCATTTTTTCCTCTGTAACCTTATGGTGACATAATGTAAGAAGGGGAAGCCTGGTTTGTAGAAGAAATGGAAGATGAGAGATCAAAGAGGAGTAAAGAATATTCAAGTTCCACTGTAAAGGAAGAGGAAAATAAAGTGGTACCCAGAAAATTTTTCAGATCTTTTGCAAAATCAGTGAATATCTTTATAGTTTTCTGATCCTCTAAATTGTAGACGTATCTTTAAAACTCACAGATTACTAAAATATGTTGTAAAAATTGATATTCCCCAAAATTGCAACATCAAAAATTCAATTATTAAGATTTAATATAAGTTCTTGTTGTCATGTTTATGTATATGCTTATGCATATACTCATAATCTTTGGCAATTTTATTTCTTTAATATATGTTGTCATTAATTTTTTTTTTCAATTCAAGTATAATTGACATACAACATATTACTTTAAGGTATACAATATAATGATTTGATATTTGTATGTACTGTATAATAGTTCTAGTTAATAATTGTCACCATAGTTATAGAACCTTTTTTTGGTATGAGAATCTTTAAAATTTACTCTCTCCTAGGAATTTTCAAATACATAATATAGTATTAGTCACCATGCTTTATATTACATCTCCTTGACTTATTTATAATTGGATAGATACCAATTTATATCAATGCAGACAGATTTCCCTAGTTCCCATATTGTCCCATAATTGGTTACCACATTTGTTATATAACCAAGTCTTACTGATGAATATTTTTTATTTTTACTAATATACTCAATTAGGCCATCTTGAATTTGTGACACATCAAATTTCCTAGAAAGTAACTTCTAGAGGTAGAATTTAGTAAAAAATAACTTTTACTGCTTTCAAAGGTATTACTAAATATTTTCTTCCATTAATATATTTAAAGCTGAAGAAGACGTGAACATCTTTTGATGTCAAAATAATCTTTACTCTATTTCTCTATGAAGTCTTCTCTAATATCACCAGAAAGTATTACTTTTCTTTGTTTTTTGTTTTTATCTTGCTTTACTTTGCTTTTGCTCACCTACAACATGCTGCTTATATAACATTCATTCTTTACTTAGTGTTATAGAAAATTCTTTACTTAGTGTCTGGTTTATTCTTTTGTCTCTTCCAGCAGCTTGCATATTAAAAATTGTGTAGACATTTGTTAAAATGACTTCAATAAATGAATGAATAAAAGTTATTAAAGACAAAATATGATATAAAACAAAAGACATACTTTTGAGGAGAGGAAATAGCATTGTTGTGTCCTAATTTGATTATATAAAGATGTTAAGAAATCACTCAAATGGGTAGTTCTATAAGTATAATATTTTAAGTTTTATATTAAAAATTTGTCTCTAAGCAAACTGAATTCATAACAAAACTCATGTTGTAAAAATAACCAAAATGTCCTGGGTTGTTCAAGAAGCAGCATTGATCTTTTGATCATAATGTGTTTAAAAGAGAAATAAATTATGCCATAATTAGACACAAAGATGCATTTTTACAGAAAATATATATATGGATATTAAGCATTTGGACTATGCAGTACTTATTTAAAACTGCTTGTGGTAAGCATGGTCCACTTAAAGCTGACATTCTTCCTTGATGTCTGTGACTGTGAGTTTGAATACATCATCCTGATGAAGCTAAGAATGATTTAATAAAATCAACTCAGTTGAAAAGTGTAATCCAGAGAAATGATGTTTGCTTTCTATTCTTAGAGCAGGTTGACCAGTGTCTACTTTTTTTAGCCTGGAATGAGATCAGTATAGACCACTCAAAAAGGCTTCCTAGTGAAGCTTTTTGCTTTATGCTAATAAGTATACATCTTATATTTAAAAAGAGGAACTTTTATCATTCCACAAATATTTAATTGCCACAGTAAAATCAAAGTCAGCTTTGTTCAGTTCCCTAAAAGAAACCTCAAGTCATTGAGTCAAAGCTTCAGTTGAGATAGCAAATGGCTGTTGCTGGATTCAATTACACCATTGTTGCATATATGAACAAACTGGCTATGTAGGTATCCAGAAGACTTATAGACTAAACAAGCATCTCTTTTGAGTTTATATATTTTCATATATTGCTTATCCTTAAAGTAACATGCATATGGCCCAAATAGGTATAGTTTAAATGGTCTGTTCAATCTATGAAGTTATGAGAGCCCACTTATACATTCCCTTACAAGCTCATTGCCATTTACTTTTGTCTAGGCCCTCTTTATATATCACAGCTGGAATTTCTTCCTTGGACTTTCCTAATATTGTTTTTTCTATATTCTAATTTATTGAACAAGAAAGTGCCAATCCATAATGAATATGGTCATATGTACATCTAAGATCTACTCACTGTAGCTATGCTGTGTGATTAGCTGGCTTTGAGTTACACACTCACCTCTGTGAGTTGGGTCTAGAAAATTCTGCATAGCATAAGATTGTTCTATAGAGAAATATTCAAGTACTATTACTAAAAAAGGGGAAATTAATATTATGTCAAAGTAATAAATGTCAAGCCCATATTTTGAAAAATGCTGTAATATTTATTCCCAGAGCTATATATTATGTTCCTTTTTAAATTCCTTTCATTAAAATGAAATATTTATAACTAGTGTATTTAAATTTATAGTTAAGTTGATCAAGTATGAAACTTTTGAGAGATATATAAATATGCATCTACTTATTCTTGGAACTTTTTAAATTAATTCACATAATTTTGATTGAATTGATTATGTATTACATCATAAAGTTATCCATAAAATCCATTTATGGTATCATATGATAGAGTACTTTTGACCCCTTGAGTAAAAAGAACAAAAAATGGCACAATCTGAGATTTAAACAGTACTTGGTATTTCAACTGTATTTTACTATCTTTAATTGAATCTTTTTTTCTTAACACCAAAAAAACACAATCTTTGATCAAAACATATTTTAAAGAGTAATTAAAGTTATTGGAAGTTTACTACCTTCCTTAAAACAATATTTAATATATTACTATAACTTTATATAACACCTAATTAATTTATATAATTTCTCTTTTTTTCTAATTTAATACAGATTTTGAAAAGTCATATCAAGAATGCTTACAAATGTGGTTAAAGAAATTAACTAAAGTATGAACCTCTATTTGACTCAATATCCCAAGTTGTTCACAAATAATTTTGAAATAAAATTTGTTTAAACTAATTTCAGTTTTAGAATAGCATATAGAAAAGCCTCAGAAGATTAACCACAAATGTTTCTTATATAAAGTAACTCAACTTTGAACCATTCATCAAAATTACATTATCAATTCTCTAGCTAATAAGTAAATGACAGTATCTTTAAAAGAAATTTCTTTTATATTCTCCTTCAAACTGCCAGTTTTACAAATTGAAAAAAACATCATTTCATAAGAAATAATTATTTTTTGGTACAATTGAATCATACACATTTTTTTCTTTGAATCAGAGACATTTATTTATTTTTTTAAATGTTTTTAAAAATTAATTAGTTTATTTATTTAGTTTTAGAGAGAGGGGAAAGGAGAAAGAGAGGGAGAGAAACATCACTGTGTGGTTGCCTCTCACTCATGCCCCCAACTGGGGACCTGATGCGCAACCTAGTCATGTGCCCTGACTGGGAATCAAACCAGCAACACTTGGCTCACAGGCCAGCGCTCAATCCACTGAGCCACAGCAGCCAGGGCCAGAGACATTTATTAGATCAAAAAATTTATTGATGCTAGTATTAGCCTCTCTCTATAGCTGAGAGCATGCAGCTTTCCTTAGGATTGAAATGAGACTCAAGAAAGAGTCAAATACTCCTAAACATAGGAAAGCTATACTAGTCACTCTGGAGTTTGGTCAAAATATTTTCAATAGGAAAAATATATTATTTCTTCCTGTGTAATGACATTGGGTAGACTTTGGAGAAAAATCAATACATTTATGTGTTCTTTATTCCCCAGTAATTGATAAAGTAAACAGTACAGCTTTCACCCATCCCCTCTTTTTATTGGACCAGTTTCTGCACTTCCATCTTGTTTTCAGTGAATTCTGAGCAAAATAGTCACTCCACTAACATCTGGTTAAAGCTTGAGGTACCAGAGTTAGAGCAAAGGGACTGAGCCCTTCCTCACAAGAAGATGCATGGGATAAACCTGTGGTAAAAATGGTTTCTTGGATATGTGTAATAGGAGGAGGGTGACAGATACTGAAGAGGTGCAGGATTAGAGGTAGAGAGCCAACACCAGAGCGCACTACAAAGGCCAACATAGGACAGACAGCATCCTTCCCATTGCCCTAAGTCCTACAGAGATGCATAATAAATAGCAGAATAGCAGATAGAATTAAAAATAGTAATAGTTCTTTTTTTCTGAATCTGTAGCAAATAAATTTGAGAAAAATGTTTTGATCACCAATCTTGTTCTCACAGTTAGGTTTATTTAAAAGAAAAATGAACCCTTAACATTAGGGTATTCTACAGTTGTAATAAGCTTCTATTTTGGATGCAAAATAGCAGTTTACATGAACTGCTAAGCTTTTAAAAGTGTAGCTCCATTATTTCACTACCACAAAAAGTAAACATTGGCTACCCCAACATCCTTCATCTTTCAGTGTTCTTAAAAGCTAGATATCACATACTAATACATGTGCAACATGGAGATTCCGAAAGGTCTCCGTGAAAGGGAGAAAACATGATCTTTTTCCCCTTACACCACTGCTCAGAGTCAAATGTGATATTGGAGGAGTAGCAGCCATCTCGTGCCACAAGTAAAAGGTAGAGAGTCGAAGGTAGCCAACCCATGTCCCTAATGGCTTGTAAAAGTTGTATACGGCTCAATATCCAGACATACTTAATGAGAGGACTATATAAAGCTTTCTTTTGTTTAAGCCAATTATGTGGGTTTTCTCTTATCTGGAAATAGAGGCCTACTATTTTTTTTAAAGTATGGCTATAAAGAGGTCCTGAGTGAATCTAATGAAATATTAATGTCTTTCTTGCCATTCTAATTCTATTTCTGTATCTCTAGAACTTGAGAGTGTTGTAAAAAGTTTATTTTAATTTTACTTCATTATAAGTAACACATATTTTTACTGAAAAATCATTTACATTATAACTTACTTCTGTAAACAAAAGAGTCACTTAGACATAAGTTTCAAGATGGGATAAATCAATTGTCACCAAATCTGAGTTAGCAAAACTCAGTATCAAACACAGAAAGGAATTCTGAAAGTCAAGAAGATAAAATCAACATGATAGCACCATATTTGGTATATGTATAATAACTAATGTAGAAACAATATATAATTAATAAGGAAAAAGTGGTTATTTTAGTTTTCAAGTCTGTACAGAGGAAAAAATAAACAGAAATAGCAAAGTCAGAACATAATTTCTATTTTTAGCAATGTAATCTTCAAATATGATATATGGTATTATTTTGTGTAAAAAGAACGGCTTGTATGAAGCAGGTTTTTAAATTTTCCCACTATTATTAAGTTTGTAGATAATAAATGGTTTTAGTAAATATAAACTAGTAATAAATTTACATATTTATCTATTAATGGAAATAGGACTGATAGATTATTCCTCCTACAGTTGTGACAATGAGAGCAGAAGCATTGTGAGTAAACAAATGATTAATAGAGTCATTCTTTCAATTCTTTTCATTTAAAAAATCTATTTTTATGGAATTCATATTATCATGGATCTCAGAAATTAAGTTCTCTAACTTTCTTAAAGCAGTTTAGAAGAAGGGACTGAAGATTGTGTAATTATATTGGTTTCTTTATTAAAGAAAGAGTGTTCTTCAATTTTTTTCACTCAGTAAAGAGAGCTGTAGTATAAGAATAATATTATTTTAAAAACTAATACAATGCCATTGAATTAAAAATTGAAAGCTATTTTTGTAGGGTTTCAGCTATTTTAAAAAGCTCACATGGTCATTCTTGATCTAGCTTTTGATTATAATTAACTCTTTCTTTTTTGTGTGTAAACCTATATTATTTTAAAACAAAATATATGACATAGAAGATATATATATATTCTTCAGTATATATATCTATGTGTAATACTTTGAGAGATGCTACTTAGAGGCAAATAGGAAAGTACAAAATTTAAATCTGTTAATGACATAAATGGGAAAAACTTTTGAAAATTTAGAGTGAAATTACATTGTAGAGCCATGCCTTAAATTTCAATCACTTGTATTAACATGTAGGAATAGAAAATTATATAATTATCTAGAGCAGAAACCTACAAAAGTAGGTAGAGATTGGAGTTGGGAACCCTACATGACAGAGAGGCAGGACTTTGACTTGTGCAGAATAAGGGAGATAAGAAGATCTACCCTCATGGGGAAGCCCTTAGATAGACTCACTTCATGAAACTGGGAACTGGGATGGGGGCTGTATCACCTGTGAAATGAGACCAATAAAGGAATGGTTTCTGCGTAGGCATTTTTGGAATTTAAGTAGAACTTCAGCCAGATTCAGAAAGTAAGAGGATGAACAAAGAGAAGGAAGCATGCAAAGACTTCTTATTATGATGAGCCTAAAAACTAATATATCAAGAAGCATAAGAAAAAGCATTACTAAAAATTTTTTCTACAAATTATCAGGAGATAAACACACTCCCAATAAAACTAGAATAACCATGAAATTATATTATTTCAAACACTCAATATATAAATAAAAGTATTACCTGTAAAAAAACAAGAATTTATAAAAATGCTCATATGTATCAACATATAGATATGAAAATTAACTCATTACTAATGTTCATGCATATATTTTTATATAGCAATTGCTTTATAAAACTTAATGACTTAAACATGGTATATTTTCTTTTTTAAAAAAGATTTTATTTATTTATTTTTAGAGAGGGGAAAGTTGGGAGAAAGAGAGGGAGAGAAACATCAATGTGTGGTTGCCTCTCGCACATCCCTAGCTAGGGACCTGGCCCACAACCCAGGCATATGCCCTGACTGGGAATCAAACCAGTGACCCTTTGGTTTGCAGGCTCACACTCAGCCCACTGAGCCACACCAGCCAGGGTCAAACATCATATATTTTCTAATGAACAGAATAAATTTTAAAAATTACATACTTAGAAATTAATGTTGAATATTTGATGAAGAAAGTAATATAAAGACAAAAAACATATAAAGAATATTAAATTCAACTTTTGAGACAACAAGTTTAAATTAAGAGGCCCTCAGTAGTTTCTAGGATAAAGAAAATGCAGCATTTATGGTGAAAGCACACCAAATGTCAAACAGTATTAAAAATGTTCACTCTTAGAAACATCTAACTTACACCACAGAACAATTCAGGGAGAGAACAAATTTGATGTTTGATTTTCTACTTACTGACTGAACAAATACAGAAGAGGAAGAGAGGCAGTCCTTTGGCTTAAACATAAAATGAAGAGTGGATCTGTTATAATGAATATTACAGCACTATACCGTTTTGTCTAAAGCAATAATAAATTAACAGAACCAAGTGGGTCATAACATAAACCATTGTTCAAGGACTTTGTGGAAAAGGAGACAGGACAAGGAGCTTGAGACATGGTGGTGCCTTTAGGAGTATCAGAAGATAGCACCTTGCCCTGGCACATGTCACATTGCATCTTAGAAGATTAATTTATTAGCTTCAAAAGATTCCATTTAAAAAATACCAGAACAAACTGCAGGGAGATTGGGAAGAAAACTTCCCTAATTTGGTGAAGGAAATAGACATATAAGTCCAGGAAGCACAGAGAGTCCCAAAAAAGATGGAAGCAAAGAGGCCCACTCCAACAAACATCATAGTTAAAATGCCAAAGGTTAAAAATAAACAGAAAATCTTAAAAGCAGAAAGAGAAAATAAATTAGTTACCTTTAGGGGAGTCCTCATAAGATTGTGAGATGATTTCTCAAACTTTTCAGGCTAGAAGGGACTGACAAGAAATATTCAAATTTTGAAAAGCAGAGACCTATAACCAAGATTCCTCTACCCAGCAAAGACATCATTTAGAATTGAAGAGCAGATAAAGAGCTTCCCAGACAAGAAAAAAAACTAAAAAAATTTATCAACACCAAACCATTATTATATGAAATGTTAAAGGGATTAATTTAAGAAAAGGAAGATCAAAAGTATAAACAATAAAATGGTAATAAATACATACCTTTCAACAATTGAATCTAAAAAAAAAAAATTAAGCAAAGAAGAAGAACAGAGACAGAATCATGGATACAGAGAGTGTTTTGATGGTTTCCAGATGGGAGCGGGTTGTGGGGGAATGGGTGAAGAGGTGAGTGGAATTAAGAAGTACAAATAGGTAGTTACAGAATAGCCATGGGGCTATAAGGTACAGAATAGGAAATGGAGTAGCCAAAGAACTTATATGCATGACCCATGGACATGAACAATGGTGTGGAGATTGTCTGAAGGAGAGGGGGTCCTGGGTGGAATGGGGCAATGGGAGTAAAATTGGGAGAACTTTCATAGCATAATCAATAAAATATAATAAAAAATTGAAGCAAAAATAAAAAGACCAGGTGGAAGGGGGATAAAAACTAAAAATGTGTACCTTAATTACATCATCAATTATTACTTCCCACCAAGTGTGTGCTCCAACTAGAAGTGCATTAAGCATTTTGGATAGGATTTAAGAAAATCATATCAAATATATTTTTCATTTTTTAATTGTTAGAGGAACAGGGAATATTAACTTAATACTCTAACTTTCACTTAAAATGCTTCTTTTGTGTTATAATATATTACAGATATTTTCCTATAAGTAAATCTTAACAAATGTATTGTGCTGTAATATAATATTATGCCATATTTATTTTACCTGCTACTTTTTTTTGGACATTAGGTTTTAAAATTTTTATGATTATTAGGAATGCTGAGTAAACAGCATTAAAATTCAATATCCATCACCTAATTGTAATGAGTTAGTAATAATTATTAGAAGAAGGATAAATAATAATTTGAGAATAATATGTAGAAGCTAGGAATAAAATGGAAATTTAAATTAGAAGTTATTAAAAAATATATGATCATGTTATTTCAAGCTGAATAAGGAAAAGAGACCAAACAATTGAAATTTATCTGTCTGGACATTGCTTAGCATAAACTTCAAAGCGTAATATGAACAACTAACAACATTAAGAAACATAAATATGAGCACATCATTTAGAAATATGAAACTATACACCAGGGTAAACATCAAAACTAATGGAAAGAATCTGCCTCTGAGAAGTAAGAATCAGGAAGGAAAAGAGTTGAAACAGAATATTTCTCTTAATAGGTCTTTTAATCATTTGACTTTCTAACTATATGTTATTTAGTTATATAAAAATTAAAATTAAATATAAAGTGGAACAGTGTATTAGGAAGCCACATATTCTAGAGTGTTCTGTTCTAGAGCATGTACAAAATATTTTAGAAATTAAAATGAGGTATGGTCTTTACATATTAGAGAGACATGAGACTAATTTCAATACATTCATAATCTATTGTCTGTTGGATTCTTCAATAAGATTGTGAAACTATATTCAACTTTAATGCTTGGTTTTTGCTGTAGAATTTACTGAAAAGTTAAAATTTCACTTTGTAAATGTAATAGACATAAAATGGTCTTACTATATTCTCAACAATAAGTTTACATAGGTATATCAAGTTTTTCCTTTTCAGAAGCATTAGTAGCTATTTGTACAATATCTTTCTCTCCTTGTTTCCCTCTTTCTCTCGCACATGCAAATAAGCACACATATGGGTGCTTATGTGCACACCAACCACAATACATATACTAGCTTATTTATTTATATACTCTAGTATAATATAATATCCAAAGCACTCTACCATTAAAAAGAATGTTGCTGTTTTTAGAGAATCAACCAGACAACAAAATAGATCAACATTGGTATTATTTTCACTGATTTAAGATCATTAAAAAGATTTTTGTTTTTAAAATTCAACAAATATTTATGTCACTACATCAGAAACTATGAATAAAGAGGTCTTGAAGTATCAAAAACCATACTGTCACTTTGTAGCCACCTGCCCTACAATGCTTAAGTATGTAAGACTCTGTGTTTCCTATTGCTTCTTGTCCACAAGTCCTACTTTTATATTTCAAAGAAACCCAAGAGGTTTTCCTGTGATGCTGTATCTGGATATTATTCATTATAGATACCTAAAGAAAAATTTTTAAATGTGCATTTTTCTGAATTTACATTTTGAAGGTTTTAAGCTTATATTATTAATTCAATCTCTATCTGAAGTAAAACAGCAACAAAACAACAATCTTCTGAAGTGCAAAATACTTTAAGAAAATTCTTGATTATCTTTCTGCTATTCAGTTGAATTCTTATTTAAAGATACAGCATCAGAAGTTTATGATTTATTCAAACATGTTAAACACTAGTTGGATTGCATTCTACATGCATAGCAATATACTGCGCTCAGAAGCTACCCAAATGATGCAAGAAAAAAAACCTATCAGTTAGTTGTGGATGATAGAAAAGTATCTTTTTTTCCAGAAAGGCATAATAATATTCCCATTGTGAATTATTAATTAAGATCATCAAGATATCTTCAAGGAAACCTTTCAAATATATTTTAATAACATTTTTCAATAACAACAAAAATGATATGTGTGTATCTAAAAATATCTACCACTCCTATTTTACTAGTGGGCATTTTATTGAGAGAAAGACCTTGATAATTATTTATAATTTATTGTTCATGAATATAAAATGAGAGCTCTCCATTCCTAACCTAGTGACCACATTCCATTTTCTTTTGTTTGTTTTTTTGTTTTATTTTTAGAGAGAGGGGAAAGGAGAAAGAGAGGGAGAGAAAGATCACTGTGTGGTTGCCTCTCACTCGCGCCCACAACTGGGGACCTGACGTGCAACCTAGTCATGTGCCCTGACTGGGAATTGAACCAGTGACACTTGGCTCGCAGGCCAATGCTCAATCCACTGAGCCACAGCAGCCAAGGGGACCTCATTCCATTTTCATCATATTTTACCTCTTCACAGTATTTAATCCTTCTGAACATATATTTTTAAAAAAATTTATCTCCTCTGCTGATTTCCAGAGACTACTTTCTTCTGTCTCTCTGACAATTATTTTAATGATATGCTTTATATTTCTAACTTTTTGCTCACAATTCCCACATATAGTTAAAAATTATACCAGAAGGTATTAATATTAGTTCATCACATATTATATTTTAATATAAAAATTAAGAGTCCAACAGCAAAATAAACTTAGGGAAAACATGTTTAAGTCAACTTATGTGAGATTCTCTGTTACAGGACTTCTCAGAGACTGACATTTTGAATCATCAAAAGATGTATTTCTAAGTAAAAATATAAACAGAATTTTAGTACATCTTAAATAAAAGTTAATATAGATACCTCATATAGACAAAAAAAGAATAAATGTATAAACTCTAGTAGAAAATGGTCAAAAAATGTACAAATTTCCAAATCAAATAAGATATTTAAAGATATTCCACTGCTCTGGTAATCAACATAATTATTAACCTAATGCTATTAGATATCACATTTTGCTTATCAGTTGAATGAAAAAATAAAACAAAATCCAAGTTATCCATATTTATAGAGGACAGTAATACATACATATATTCATACTTTCATGCAGTGCTGCAGATAGTCTAAATTGGACTTCTCTTCAGGTGAGTAATTCTCAAGATGTATTAAGCCTTAAAATGTGCATTGTAATTAAACAAATTACTCCTCTATCAATCTATTATTATTAAATTATTGCAGTTATATGATGAATTTTAATTTTGAGACTGTCCATCCAGAATTCATAATAATAATAAAAATTAAACAACTTAATGTCCAAAAACAAGTACTTGGTTAAATAAAATATGGCATCATATTAAAGTGGAATGCAATATATTAGTTATAACTTATTTTGTAGAAAAAATATTTGTGCTATGTCACAACATAAGAAAAGAATTTTTAAAGCAAATGACATAGTATTATCTTAACTTAATAATATTTGCATGCACATGAATGTGCAGAGAACCAAATGCCTGCATACATGGAATCATTGACAGTCATCTTCTCTGGGAGAAGGATTAACATGTGATTTGCACTTTGTTTTTTGTGCTTATCTGTATTCTTCAAATGCTCTGTAATAAAAATGAATTAATTAGAAATCTACTCAAATGTATCCGTGGATATTAAACATTGTCACTCTTATACATACCTGGTAATATAGTAATTACTGATCATAAAATAATGAATAGAACATAGTTCTTATGTTTATGTTCTATAACTATACCATGGTAGGTGCTGAGAGAAAATTAATTGCAGGTACTACCAGAAGACTGGTGAACAGGGCTTGTCAAATCCAAGAGCTCATGAAAATATTTCTCTGGGAATCATATCTGAGTTAAACTTAAAGGTTTAATCATAATTCACAGGAATACAGTATAGATAACTGATTCTAGGCTGAAAGAAAAACATACAGGCAGATAAGGAGTCACACAATAGGGGGCATGTGTAGAAATATGGAAAGTTTTTTTATTAAAAATTGAAAACAGATGGGCAGTGACTGATGGGAATAAATTGGGAAATTACCTAAAGTCTGGATAATGGTGACTCACTTAATTTATGCAAACTTTTAGAAACAGAGATTCTCGTTTTAGTCATTCTCAGCATAGTTCCTCTTATTATCCACTCTTATTTTATGAAAAATAACTAAAATTTTAATCTACAACTTATGTTTCTTTCTTAAGCTTTAGAACTGTGTTTTACAACCAGATAGCTAGATATTGAGCCCCAAATCCATTCAAAAGGTAAATTGTGTGAAAAAATGCCAATGACTCTCTACCACTCCCTGTTGTGTTGACCTCCATCTCAGTTAATGACATTTGCAGTCACCTCATCTTCAAACAATAAGTCTTAGTTTCATTGTGTCTTGATGCCTTTTCAATGCACATTTTCTTCCCCACACATGAATTGGTGTCCTTCTCTGATTCCCTATTACTATTATCTATACCTTCATTAATTCTCACCCAGGTACTACAAATGAGACACCTTAACTGATCGCCACAACTCTAGTGTCTTCAATTTTTATTCCATTTTCCAGACTGATACTCCATTCTATCTATAGTTCCAATTCTGTTACATACTACCTTTAAATTACTCTCCAATCAGCTACATCATCTTCATCATCATCATCATCATTATTATTATGCTTTTGCTTCTTTTTTTCTGTTTTATCATAATATACTGACTGTACATTTCCTTACTAGTTTTTGCTACTATGATTAGAGACATCTGTGTCTTCTAGTTACCATATTGAAAATGCAAAAAACATCAGTGATATTTACTTTAGATCATCTACTTCAATCATGTTCATAACATGTCCACACTTATGCTCTTGCTGAAATGAAGTATAAGGATGGTTTTTCACATCTCTTCTTATAAATTTTCATAAAGCACTTACTGCTGTTTAAGATTCATGAGAGCAAAGTGCATGTACTCCTTATTCACGTTTGCTTCCTAAATGAATATGACAGTGCCTGGCACCTAGTAGATACTGTCAGTATTCAGTTCCATCAAGTTAGTCTTTGAGAAGTTTCAGGTCAGTAGTGTGAGATTTTGGGGGAAGGGCTAAGTCGAGTCAGAAATCAGGACGATTAATAGAAATTTTTTAACTTAAAAATACTGCCAGTAAATTTGATTAAAAAAATAAATGTGCTAACTACCATTGATTGTGGCCTAGGAAAACTCATGGCTAATTTTGCCACAAGGATCTGCCACATTTGAAAAACAAAAACAAAAAACCACAAACATATAACACCACAGCAAATAAAGATACATGTCTTTCAATAGAGAAAAAGAATGCAGTATCAAGTATGCCTATGTAAAACAGAGTAGTTATGGAATGCTTCTTAAGAAGTCCTATATTAATCTGAGACTCAAAATAAAAAAAAGTAGCCAAACATGTAAATAAATAGAAAATCAGTTTCTCAGGCAGAGAGAAAGTATGGCTAAGAGCTGGGGGGATGAGAAAAAGCTTATGAACTAGTGGACTAGTGGACCAAGGAGTTGAGGATCAAGGGTAGAATAAAAACCTGGTTTTAAATGACATTGTTGTCCCTATTTGAAGCTGGATTTATTCTATGTTCAGGGGGAAGTAATTCAAAGGCTATAAAGTTGGGCATGATTCCAGTTGACTTGTTTCAGTTATCTGTTACTTCATGCTTTAACATTTAACTATTCATTGGAATCATTTTAAAGGGATGGTGAGAGAGGCTATATGGGGAATTTAGAGCCAGATACATTTTAAATGGATGTCTCCAAAATATTAAGATGAGAATTTATTCTGAAATAAATAAAATACTATAGAATTAGGAGTTGTAACATTTCTTTTTGTGTTATTAAAAATGTGGCTTCAGCCTATTTCTCTGTCATCACAATATATTTAAAATTCTCCTTTCTCCAAGTAATTCATTGTCTTAATTTTTTTCTTTTTTTTTAGATTTGGTTTAAGCCAATCAGAATCTCCGAGGAAAATTGAATACTATTGCACTCAGGTAGAAAGAAACTATATAAACATTTGGAGCCATTTCATGTGCTGTTATAATACTATCCTCATGCATGATGAAGAAAATGCAACATGTTTTTATATTTAGTGAAGAGTAAGAATGTGCCTTAAGAAAAATATTTTTCTGCTTGTAGTGGGCATTTTTTCTTTACATGTTTAAAGATGTGATAGAATTAAACTAAATTTGTCTAAAACCTTCTAGGATAATTTTTTGCAAGTATTAATTGCATATTAATAGCAAGAGTCAGAATCAAATGAAAATTTATAGACAAAGAAAAAAAATGCCATCAAAACTTAGACATAAATGGTGTATAAAGCCATTATACTGATTACTTATATTCTGCCTTTGACTCTGAATCTAAGCTAAGTTTCCATTACTTCACTTATTTAGATAAAATATCCTAGATATTAAGATAATGCCTCTTTATTTTAAATGCAATATCTCTATTAGCATATTTCCACTTCTCAATGCAGTCTATAGACAACTATCTAATTTGATTTTTGAATACTTTGTGTTATCCATTAGCTTACACTTTTTGCTAGTTTCCTAATTTTAGATCATGCCTCCTAACTTAGCATTCTTTTTAAGTTTTATGTGTATTTTATTTGAGTCAGTTTTGTGGTCTCCATGATCATATTCAAAGCTTTAAATATATCGCCAAAAACACAAGATGGCTTTATTTGTAAAATATTTCAATGATGCTTATTCAGAAATATTAACACATCACAGTAACAGAAATGTCTTGACTGAAGTGACAAGTTACATTTTTAGCAAAACTTTCTATGTGAAGTATTATATTACTCTGGAGTGTTTAATATTTTTAACAATTCTTAGAAAGTTATTGAAGACACAATAAGCTTTATGATACCATAATTTGAACATCATTGACCCTCTGAAAGCAAACTTGATGTCTTCCAACTTTATGCTTGTTTAAAATACGAGGGAAAAATATGAAATAGAGGTATTCATTTTATCATATGATAAATATTTCAACTAAGACGATGGTCTGTTTGAAGAAAATCCTTAGATGTGCCAGTACCAACCACTCAATTTTAGATAGTGTCTGAAATTGCTAAGATACTAACTTTTCACTTGAACTTCTCTGTGTTCCAGCATTGTGACTTTTCCTTTACACTTCACAGCAAGCCCCTTAGGGAGTCCTCCCTGGGAAGTAGCTGAGAGGAACCCTCACCTAACTTCAGTTACAACAATTTCTTTAAAGACAAGTTTCCCAAAGAACATACAAAACCAAAACCACAGGGCTTTAACATCTTTAAAGACAAGCTTCCCACATAACATACAAAACAAAAACACTGCTTTAGAAGGTTTTTCTGCAGTTCAGAAAATTGGGATGCCAAATTGTCATTTGTATATGACAGAGATAAAAAATTCTATTTCATCTCCTCTCCTTTTAAGAAAGAATAGTATGCTTTACAGTCAACCTCTTTCAGTTAGATATTTTATATTACAATTATGAAAAATGTATAAATATGATTCATATGCATGTTAAGTGAACGTGTGTCAAAGATTTTATCAAACTCATTTTGTTTTTCAATGAGGAAAACAGTAAGGAGTTAAAGCCAATGAAAATTTGACTTACAATTTTTTTTATTTTCTACTGGATAAAATTCATTTGCATTACTACAGGTAAAAACATTTGCATTACAATGTTTTCCAAATTAGTTTGTATGCCTTCAGAGTTGTAAAATGGACTAGTCAATCAAGGTCAGTCAAAAGTATGCATCCCTATAGAATTCGAAAATACTGAGGACACACTTGACAATCCCTCCTGGATGCCATTTAAAGGGTGTAGTCATCTCTTTTGCTCATTTACAATTCTTTGACATTTTTTGTGACAAGAAGTATAAGTGAATCTCCTCTCGAGTCATATAAAATAAATACCAAATATATATTAGGTGAATACCTTAATTTTTCTATTTTATATAATATATAGTTTTACAAAAAAATTCACAAGGTTGATTGCCTTTATGTTAACTTATCTTTTTTTCCTGAATATCAAGATAACAAAAAGTATTTTATGATTTATTTTATGGTTTTGGTTTATTATTATAACACATATGTCATTTTAGTTTATTTATAAAGGAATTGAGGAATTAAAAAATACACTTTAATAACCTCTGTATTTTTATAATTTACTGTTCCCATCCCTGCTTTTATGATGAACATTCCAGCAGAAAATAATCAAGGGACAGACCAAGAAGAGAGAGGACAGAACTGTACAACCATTCTTCTTATAGAATATTCAATATTAAATGTTGAACATAAAATAAAAACAATATATAAAATCTTAAAATTTTGTTTTTAATTTTTTTAATGAATGGAGCCAAAAGGCAAATATACTTAAACTATTAGAATAAAATAAGCGTAACAAAGAAGATATTTGCAAAATGAAGATTTTCATGGATTAAGACAATTTAAAAATAAGGAAAGCAAGTTCAGGGGCTCACAGAACAAAACTTCTATGTGGATACTATAGAATTATTTATTCTAGGCCATCCTCTGATATATTTGGTTCATTCAATGTAATATTCACAATAATATTATGAAAATAAAGTAGTGTATCTGAAATCTTGAACTACTCAGATAGGAGATAGAAATCAAAGGGGAAAAGAAATAAAATATTAGACATAATTTTTCAAAACATAACATCAATTTTTTAAATAAAATATTTTCTCAAGTGAATTAGCTAATCCTGTTATATAGTATGAGATCCTGAAGCCCTGACATCTTATCCAATATTCACATGGTAATTAGGAACAGTTTACTTGTAGAATCAGGCTCTTGCTCTATTTATAATAAGATTATATAAAAATTATTGTACTTAAACTATAAGAGAAATTCTTTAAACAGGATTATTCATACTCCTGTAATTTATAATTACATATACTAAAATGTTCCCACATATAAAGAAGTTTGCAGATAAAATAAAGTTTTAATTAATTGACATGATAAAACTTAATTCCTAGAAAATTGGTGAAATCTATTACATTTCCTTAATAGATTATTATTACATTTCAAAAAGAGGTTCATACCCTTCTGGTCAAGATGGAGGCATAGGTAAATGTGGCTCAACTCCTCACACAACCACAGCAAAATTACAACTAAAATATAGAACAACCATCGCTCAGAACCATCAGAAAATCAATCTGTATAGAAGTCCAACAACTAAGCAATAGAAGAAACTACACTCATCCAGAGAGGAAGGAGGGATAAAGAGGAAGAGAGGTGAACCCGCAGAACCGGCTGGTCCCAAAGCCATGTGTGGTGTATATAAAATGGAGGGATATCCATGAGCAAGGGATCCCAGCCCCACAACAGACCCCCCAGCCCAGGGTCCCAGTGCCAGGAATATAAGTCTTTATAACTTCTGGCTGTAAAAACCAGTGGGGGTTTTCTTGGCAGAAGAAACCAAGGGATTCTCAGGCCTCTCTTCTTAAAGGTTCTTGAGCTGTATATGTACTTATTCAGATTCAATCCCTCTGGGCTCTAGCATTGGGCCAGCAGCTTAAAGGGCACCAGTGGCATACAGAGAGGAACTGAAGTGTCTGGAGGACAGCTTCCTCCAAGACAGTGGCCATTGTACCTTTCTGAGCCCTCCCCGACATAAAGCCACAGTGCAGTGGTACCATATCTGAATCTCCATCAACCTGGCTCACATGGTAAGCCCCACCATGACAATTACCTAAGGGTCTGCCCCATCCAATTTATGGGCCCAACCAAGCACACCTCCAACCCTGGTAATAGTGACTTTTCCATATGAAGATCTGGGCTAGGCACAGGCTTCCAGCCTTCCTAAATCCACTCAAACAAGCAACAGATGAGCTCAGCTGCCATACCTCTCACTGAGTAGCCCCAGGCCCAACACTAGCAGCTGCCATCTGCAGATCACTTCATAGCTTATGTCAAGGGGCTTAAGAAAGAATGAAGATGGAGGCTGAACTTGGCTGGCACCACTCAGGAAATCCTATAGCCTGTGCACCCAACAGACAGTTAAAGACCTCATCAGAGCACCACCCCACCCCCTCCACAAGCAACAGAGGGAGGTGGTTGCTGGCCAGGGGTCACAGCCAGTCCTACCAGCTGTCTGGACTGGGTAAATCCCTCCCACTGATCTGCTGAAAGCAATCAAGACTCATCTACGAGAGGAGGGGCACACCTTGAGTATACAGCTTGGGAGATAGGAGAGGCTGGGCCATTGGGCCCTACAACACACCTTTTATATTAGGCCACACTACCAAGACACAGAGTCAAAGAAGCTCTACCTAATACATAGAAACAAACACAGGGAAGCAGCCAAAATGAGGAGACAGGAAATATCGCCCAAATAAAAAAGTAGAACAAAACTCCATAAAAAGAACTAAACAAAATGGAAGTAAGCAACCTATCAGATGCAGAGTTTAAAACACTGGTTATAAGGATGCTCAAGGAACTCAGTGGGTACTTCAACAGCATAAAAAAGACCCAGGCAGAAATGAAGGATATGCTAATTGAAATAAAGAACAATTTACAGGGAATCAAAAATGGAATGGATGAAGCCAAGAATCAAATCAATTATTTGGAACATAAGGAAGAAAAAGACATCCAATTAGTACAGCAAGAAGAAAAAGGGATACAACAAATCAAGGATAGTGTAAGGAGCCTCTGGGACAACTTCAAATGTTCCAGCATTCACATCATAAGGGTTCCAGAAAGAGAAGAGAAAGAGTAAAAATTAGAAACCTATTTGAAAAAATAATAATAGAAAACTTTCTTAATTTGGTGAAGGAAATAGACATACAAGTCCAGGAAGCACAGAGAAAAGGAGATAATTGCCTACAAAATAGTTTTCATAACTCTGTCAGCTGATTTCTCAAAAAAAAAAAAAAAAAAAAAAAAACCTTTGCAGGCTAGAAGGAACTGGCAAGAAGTATTCAAAGTGATGAAAAGCAAGAATCTATAATGTAGATTACTCTATCCAGCAAAGCTATCATTTAGAATGGAAAGGCAGATAAAGTGCTTCCCAGACAAGGTAAAGCTAAAGGAAATCATCATCACCGAGCCATTATTACATGAAACATCATTTTGCAAATGCATGAGGCCAAAGCAGGTTCAATTTGAATTTGGACAGCCAGAAGAAAAGATGCAGAACTGAGGCAATATCTGACATGTCTTTATTCCAAGTACTCAAACACTCCAAGTCCACTCTTGCTCACTCCCTCTTCTGCTCTCTGCTTCTCTATTTACTCTGCATGCTCTTTCCCTCTTTGTGTGCTCTCTCTCTTCTGCCAGCAGGGGTCCCATCTTCCCTAAATAGTATGAATAGACAGAGCTTGCTGCTTGTCAAAATATGACATCATTGGTTACATAATGGTGAGTGCTCTGTGCATGCGAGTCTCTAACTACTATCCTAAGTTACTCACGCCTGGATAGATGGGTGAGGGAGCCTGACTGACTCCATTTTCCCTACAAATATAAAAGGGACTTATTTAAGAAAAAGAAGATCAAAACTATGAATATTAAAATAGCAATAAATACATAACTATCAACAACTGAATCTTAAAAAAAAATAAAAATAAGCAAGCAGAACAGAAACAGAATCATAGATATAGAGAACAATGGGATGGTGACCAGCAGGGAGGCAGGTCTGAGGGAATGGGGGAAAAGGTAAAGAGATTAAGAAGTACAAATTGGTAGTTACAGAACAGGCAGGGGGATGTTAAAAGCAAGTATATGAAATGGAGTTGCCAAAGAAATTATGTGCATGACCCATGACATGAACAAAGAAGGGAGAATTGCCTGAGGGAGTGGCAGGTATTGAGTGAAATTAGGCAAAGCGGGGGGCAGGGGTGGTTGGGACAATTGTAATAGCATAAACAATAAAAAAAGTCAAAGAGATTCATACAATCATCATAAAATTAAATTAAAACAGCAATAAAAATATGATTTCATTTATTCTAGGAAATTTTTAAGGGTTTAACTATAAAATGTTGTCCTCAACATACAGCAAAAATCCTTTGAATACATAAAAGAATTTCAGCCCTGGCTGCTGTGGCTCAGTGGGTTGAGTGCTGGCCTGAAAACAGAAAAGTCACTGGGTGGTTTGATTCCCTGTCAGGGCACATGGCTGGGTTGCAGGCTGGATCCTTAGTTGGGGGTATGCAAGAGGCAATTGATTGATGTTCCTCGCACAGGTTTCCCTCTCTTTCTCTTTTCCTTTCTCTAAAATTAAATAAGTAAAATTAAAAAAAAAAAAAAAAGAATTTTACCTTGTCATATAAATGAGAAAATTTGGTGTTCCTAAGTAATATTTAGTGTATGGATAGTCAACAACTGCCCTAAAAAGATGCTTTTCTCAAAGTTAATTTTTAACAATATTTGTTTTTAGAACATGGAGTTTATTTCCTCATATAACTACTAGCATATATAGCAATGTAGTTCTTAGACTAGTCAAGGAGAGTGGCTATATACCAGATGTAGAGAACTAAAAATAGCTTTACCTATATGTAGTCAATATATGTATCATTTTGCTTCTCATAAAACAAAAATGCACAACCAGTTAGCAATCCATGTCTTATCATGGATAAGGCGCACATTTCCTTTAAAAATATTAGGGTAACATGAAAAAACAATTTTAAAATAATGCTATAAAAGCATTCTATCATCAGTATACAATAATAAAATCAGAATATTAGAAAGGGCTTTTTAGTCTAATATGAAGCAAAATGAACCATAAAGCATACATAAGTGTATACGATACATATAAACACACACAATTTGTGCAGATTTTTAAAGCTAGTCTGGAAATTAAATCTGTATTTTTAATATAATTCTATTGAGAATACCTTGAAAGAATCAATTAACATGTAAACTGTTTGACCCAAAATCTCCTAAGAAAATGCAGTGCCTTATATGTGAATAATATTATGGAGGAAAAAGTTATTTCTAACAACTAAATTTTCATCCTGGTAACTGTTTTATTGTTGAAAACATCTTGGTGATGGCATAATGACCACTTAATAATGAATATGTAGCAAGACTACTTATATCCTAGGCTCCTTATTTTACTCTCCCTAGGAGACTCATCCTTTCCCTTCAGTCTTTTCTGCCTCAATAACATCTGTCAAATGGGGAAGTTCATAGATATTCTTAAAAGAGACTATTTTAACTGAAAATGGGAGATGGTCATTCCAGGATTATTACCAATGAAAGATAACATTTTTATTTTCTCCTAAATTTATTTGAGAAATACTTTCTGACTAGGAGATATGTTGTGACTTACATCCATGTACATTTTTATTAATGGAAATATATGGTTAATCAGAAATGGGATTTTACTGTTTTTGTTCTTATCGTAGAACCACCCATTATCAAAGTTAATTTTTGGAAAAACTGTCTCATAATTATTATGCTATTTTTTTAGGTTTATTAAAAATAAAATCCTCCTTACAATTAAACATTAAAATTAAACATTAAAATTGCTGTATTCTAAGATTTTGGATGTACTTATATGTGTTTGTCTAGCACTATAATGTACGCTTCCCCCAATTAACTTATAAAAAGACATGTTATAGTTATTTTATAAACTACGGAAAAGATAATTTTATAAAGTTAAAGGATGGACCCTTTTTTTTAATAGGGCCACGCATCATCTATTGAATATGACATCATCGAATTGAATGAATATAAATTATAATATTTTATTGAAAGACTGTAATATTTTAGAAAACAATATTATTCAAGCAACAGTATAATTTAATATGCATACATATTTCAAATTTTCCAAAATATTACTTAAATTTGCCAAGAGTTAAAATTGTATTGAGTACCCAAAACCAAATTACTTGTTCATCTGTTGAGGATAAATAGCACTTTATTAGATAATTTGGGTGTAAATTGTCCATAGAAATAAAAACTACTGATGTTATTTATATGTACATGAATATGCATTTTATTGCATCATATTCAACACAAAAAAGGGCTTTTGTACTTTCATTTGTGATCATCACTTGTTTTGTGAGCTAAAAGTAACTAATTTAAGTTTTCTGAGTTGAAAAGATTAGATACTGTTTAAGAGTTACTTAATTTGAAAATCAGAATAATAAGGCTATTCATTAAAATATAGATATAAATGCATAAAATTTGGAACATTGCAAATGAGCCACATGTGGAGATTTAAAAAACTGCAAGTAGTTCTACTCATAAATGGAAGAATAACCTGTTGAGTAATTATGAAGTGGGAGGGAGGCTGTTCTCTGCAAGGTAACTTTAATAATGATGTAATTGAACTTCCAGCCAAGATGGGGGCATAGACAGACATGCTTCGTCTCCCTCCACAATTAAGAAGGAATACAACTACCTCAAAACTAGAAACACCGAGAAGTTCCAGAAAATCAAACTGCATGGAAGTCCAACAAACAAAGACATAAAGAAGAAATACTCATCCAGGCAGGTAGGAGGAGCAGACTGGGGCAGAGAGGACTCAGTGTGGTGGTGGCAGCAGCGGCAGAAGGAGCAGACCAGCAGAAAGCACAGTCATATGTTTTAAAAAGTCAGGAGGGACACCTGGGGAGCATTCCCAGCTCCTCACTGGACCTCGCTGCTCACGGTCCCAGCATTGGGGAAAATCAAGCCTCATTGCTTCTGACTGTGCAGACCAGTGGGGGTTGGGGTAGAGGCAGAAACTGCCAGTTCTTTAGAAGAGTCTGTTTGTTTAAAGGGCCCCCATTGTCCTAGAACATCCACAGACTCACCCACTCTTGGAACGACAGCCAGGGTAACAGCTAGGGAGGTGCCAGTCCCATACAGAAGTAGAAGGGCCTGGAAGAGGGGAAAGTGCTGGGCAGGCGGCATTGTTCCCTCTCAGACCCCTCCCCCACAATCGCACCACAACGTGGTGAAATAGGTCACCCTATACTGACTAATCCCTAAGGCTCCACCCCTTACAAGGTAACAGGAGTGACAGCTCTACCTGGGACACAGAGGCAAACAATCACAGGAGCCTGTCAGAATGAGGAGACAGAGAAGTATGGCCCAAAAGGGGGAACGGGTCAAGGTTCCAGTGGGAGAGCTAAACGATGAAGAGATAGCCAACCTAACAGATGAGGAGATAGACAACCTCACAGATGCAGAATTTAAAACACTGGTGATAAAGCTGCTCACCGGCTTGAAATATGTTTGAGTATGGCAGATGTGTAAGAGAAGAAGTGAAGGCTATGCTAAGTAAAATGAAGGAATATCCACACAATACCAACAGTGAAGGGAAGAAAACCAGGGTCCAAATCGATTATTTGGAACATAAGGAAGAATAAAACAGTCAACCAGTTCAGAATGAGGAAGAAAGAATTGAAAAAAATGAGGAAAACTTCCCAAATTTTGCAAAGGAGATGGACATACAGGTCTGGGGAGCATGGCAGGTCCTGGGTGAGCTGGACCCAGAGGGAACCACACCAGGACGCATCATGATTGAGATGCCAAAGGTGAAAGATAAAGATAGAGTCCTGGGGGCAGCAAGAGAGAGGCAGAGAGTTGCCTACAGGGGTGTGCCTATAGGACTATAAACTGATTTCTCAGAAGACACTTTGCAGGCAGGAAGGGACTGGCAAGCAGTACTCAATGTGATGAAAAGCAAGGACCTACAACCAAGATTACTCTATCAAGAAAAGCTATCATTTGGAATGGAAGGGCAGATGAAGTGCTTCCCAGACAAGGTAAAGCTAAAGGAGTTCATCATCACCAAGCCATTATTATATAAAATGTCAAAGGGACTTACTTAAGAAAAAGAATATCAAAACTATGAACACTAAAATGACAACAAACTCACAACTATCAACAACTGAATCTAAAAAATAAAAACAAAATCCAACTAAGCAAACCAGAACAGGAACAGAATCGTAGGTATGGGGATCATTTGGAGCGTTATCAGCTGGGAGTGGGGAGGGGGAGAAGTGGGGATATGGTACAGGGATTAAGAAGTATAATCGGTTGGTACAAAATAGACAGGGGGAAGTTAAGAATAATATAGGAAAAGATGAAGCCAAATAACTTATATGCACGACCCATGGACATAAACTAAGGGGTGTAGGATTGCTGGAAGAAAAGGGCTACTGTGCAGGGGGGAGCAAAGGGAAAAATAAACTGGAACTACTGTAACAACATAATAAAATATACTTTAAAAAATAAAACAAAATACCCCCCCCAAAAATGATGGAATTGATTAATTTACAAAGTAAATGACATTATATTACATTCTTTCACAGTTGGCACTGTGGGACTTCCACAAATGTATTATCATATATTGATGTTGGAGCCTCCAATAGGCTGCCCCAAGATATCCCAGCGTAGCATAGCAATTATTTTGAACTAAAGTTACTTGGGAAGCAGCAGTAGCAGGAAGAGCTCTCTCACTCTACTCAATCCCCTCAAAAGCAGGAAGTAAATCTCATGACAGATCACTGTCCTCACTCATGAAGAATAAACAACATTCTCAGAGGAGTCCAAAAAGCATGCATGGGTTGACCAAAAAGTTCATTTGGTTTTTGACTAGCAGTGCTTTGTTGTCTTTAACTTCATTTGAAACAATTTTGTTAGAATGTATTGTAACAGCTGTCACATAAGCATGCATTCTAAAAGGTGAATTTTTTTGTGTAGCCATTTTAATATTGAAGATGGAAGAAAATAGGCAACATCTTTGGCACATTGTGCTTTATTATTTCAAGAAAGGTAAAAATGCGACTGAAATGCAAAAGGAGATTTGTGCAACGTATGCAGAAGGTGCTGTGACTGATCAAACGTGTCAAAAGTGGTTTGCGAAGTTTTCTGCTGGAGATTTCTTGCTGAATGCTGCTCCACCGTCGGGTAGACCAGTTGAAGTTGATAGCGATCAAAGTGAGACATCAATTGAGAACAATCAACATTGTACCATGCAAGAGATAGCCAACATACTCAAAATATTCAAATCAGTAGTGTCTTAATTTTATGGGAAAAACTAAACAGACATTTTGGCCAACACACCTTTTAATGCCTTTACTAGTTTGCTACCAAAGCCCAAACTTTATTTAAATTTCTCACTAATGAACACGCAAACCTGCTTAGATTCCTTTATAATAAATACTAATTTTCTTTGTCCTGTCAATTTATCACGAATGTATTATTTCTTTGTCTAAAAAGTATAGAAAGGTGCCTACTTTGATTACTTCGTTGAGCAGTTTATGACCAGAGCATCATTTGTGATTCTCCTATGAGCATGTATTAAATTTGTTTTTTCTCCTGTTAATCTAGTCTTGTGTCAATTTTATTATTTCATAAATAGTTCTGTCAGAAGAACTGAAGAAGGGTAGAGTGGGGGAATTATCTCCCAAACTTTGGCATGTAGAAATAAGTACATTTAACAAAACGCATCTCTACCCACATTGATTTTCAGTTATACATTATATTTCATTCTCTCCATCACTTATACTAAATTTCATTACATTACATTAAGTAATAATCATGGTAATTTAGAATAACTTACATGTGTTATTAAAAATAATGATATATTTTAGAAACTCCAGCAAGGCAATTATGTGTCCATAAATGTGTTCTGTTGTTTACATTAATTGTGGTATCTAGCTTTACTCCAGGAAATTGTAATATAATCATTAGGTAATTAAAAGTAGGAAAAGACCTGCGAGCCAAGTGTTGCTGGTTCGATTCCCAGTCAGGGCACATGACTAGGTTGCAAGTCAGGTCCCCACTTGGGGGCGCAAGTGAGAGGCAACCACACAGTGATGTTTCTCTCCCTCTCTCCTTTCCCCTCTCTCTAAAAATAAATAAATAAACAAAACAACAAATAAATAAATAAATTATAAAAAATAAATAAAATAGAAGTAGAAAAAGACAATAAATAAATATGAAGAGAGGGAGAAAACCCAGCTACAATTTATGAAAAATATTATTACCAACAGATAGTAAAATTATTTGTTTACAGAAGAATGTAAATTAATGTATCTTAAAAACTACTGAACTATTCATGCATCCAGCAACTACTACAACTAAATTTATTTACTTTACAACTAATTTTTTATGAATCTCTATTTTAGAGAAAAATAACTTAGTTCTAAACCTCATTTAATAATTTAAAATTATAATATGAGGGGGTAATCCTCACCCCCAAAACATGATTGTCTTCTGGAGGACAGGCCCCTTGTACAGGCCTCCCCCGCTAAGTGAACATTCTAGGAACCCATCTGTATCAGTACACAAGCGGCATTTTTGTGAAAGGCTGTGTCCAGCTTCAGTGAATTTTTTTTAGAACGCTTTCCATGCATTTGCCCATTTCCTCATGGGTGATTTCTGAGCCCACCTGCCCACACCAAGCTGACTGTTCAGCAGTTTTGCACCAGAAAGGCATGACCATTGTGCCCCTCCCTCTCTAGTCACCTGATCTCACCCTGAGCGACTTTGTTTTGTTTCCTCAGATGAAAAAAGTCCTCAAAGGGAAATGTTTTGCTGATGTGGAAGAGGTGAAACAAAAAACAGCAGAAACGCTACAAGGTACACAAGCGAATTCAAAAATTGTTTTGAGCAGTGAAGAAACATCTTAATAGGTGTACTGCATCAATGGAGAGTACTTTGAAGATGACTGAAGTTTATATATGTAAAAATAAATACACATTTTTTTGTAAATAAATTCAATTTTTGGGTCTCCCATCATAGTTTATTAAATATGTTTAGTAATATTTAGAAAGCAGATTGTTTTCTTGATTTTATTGTCAAGAATGATAGTGTTTCAGGTTGTTCAATCTGAATGCTTTTTTAAAGATTTATATTAATATTGCCTCATAAATACCCTGCTCTATTCTATTTCTGGGGGTTTATAAATTATTTTTTGTAGGTTTAAAAATGAACTTTGTAATTTATTTATTTATTTAAACATTTTCTAAGTTGTCTAATTTGTTGATATAAACTTATACATTGTATTTATTATTTATTTTATTTAATTTTTGTTCAGTTACAGTTGTCCCAGTTTTTACCCCATTGCTCTCCCCTGCCCCACTCATCCTGCCCTGCTCTCAACAGTCAATCCCCACCCTGTTGTTCATGTCCATGAATCTTTTATACTTGTTCCTTGACTAGACCCTTCTCCTTCCTTGCCCTTAAATGTGTGTTTTTCTTTTTTAAGATTTTATTTATTTACTTTTGAGAGAGAGGGGAAGAGTGAGAGAATGAGAGAGAAACATTAAAATGCGAGAGATACATCAATTGGTTGCCACTCGCACGCCCCCAACTGGGGACTTGACTGAAACCTAGGCATGTGCCCTGACTGGGAATCAAACCAGCAACCTTTTAGTTGGCAGGCCTGCATTCAATCCACTGAGCCACACCAGCCAGGACTGAACTCTGTAATTTATAGCCTTTGAAATATATGTAGGATTAAAAAAAAATTGCTTGAAAATTAAAAAAAAAATTATTTCTAAAAAAGAAATATAAAACCAAAAATATGATTTCTTTCTATTTTTTTATTCCTACAGAGAACTGTAGCAGAAAAATAATTATACTTCTGTTAGTAGTTATGAAAAATATTTAGTTCATGAAGATGCCAATTTGATTTTGACATTTTATATGTTATTTTTTCTTCACTCTTAAAAAGAAAGAGTAAATTCACACCTTACAATTTTGGATATAGAAATTTTTGTAGAGGTGCCCTGAAAGCAGTACCTGATCATTGTTAAAGCAAATCTAAAAGTGGAAATTTATTGGTTAAAAATTAGCTAGGTTTTGTGTATCTTGATTAATCTAATCATTATCTTTGTCCTTGACCTTTCAAAAGCATTCATGCCAGTTTTCAAGTCTGGGAGCAAATATGTAACTAAGGTGTTACTGTGTATTTAAAAGTGAAAAATTGTTTTCCAATATAAAGTGACATTTATTTATTTATTTAAAAATTTTTATTTTTTTAAAATCCTCACCGAAAGATATATTCATTGAATTTGGAGTGAAGGGAAGGGAGAGAGAGAGAAACATTGATTGGTTGCCTCCTGAACATGCCTGATTAGAATCAAACCTGAAACCCTTTAGTGTATGGGATGGCATTCCAACCAACTGAGCCACTGAGCCAGGGATAAAGTGCAGTTTAAATTAGAATGTAATTCTTTTTTTTTTTTTTTTAAGGCTGCAGTGATTACATTTATTGTAAAAGGTTAGAGAAAAAAAAATGCCATTGAGCTTAAGAATTTGTGAGTTACATGCAAATAAACTCATTTCAGGAGTGGAAGAATCCTTTGCCATTTCTCAATACCAAAATCTACACAGGTTTCTCTTTTGAATATCTTCTACATTTAAAGATGCCATCACACAAAGTCTCCTAATTTCCATATAGGATAAATTCTTTGTTTCAGCCAACTCTCAATGGAGGAGCAACTAGCACAACACCATCTCCCCGGACAAAGAGCATCGGAATATTCCGTTTTGTTGATTTATATATCTCTTCATATGTTTCTTCATCAATTTCTATAGTAGTCACAGTTTCTTCCACATCTCCTAATATCATATTTAAATGCTGATCATAAGCATGTAATCTACCTCGAAGCTCTCTGTCATTTCTCATTTTCACATAAATTCTCTCATCCAGGCTGAGCCTGATAAGATCCAGGGGTTCTTTTACGGTGTTGGTAGTTTGTTGCTGGTCCACGTCGTCCGCCATGTTTTAAAACCTAGAATGTAATTCTTTATTCTCTAGCAGCACTGCCCAGTATAACTTTCTGTGATAATGAAAATGTGTGTGCCTGTCCAGCACTAGAAACCTGACTAGTATAACCAAAAAACTGACCTCTAAATTTTATTTGATTTTAATTAATTTAAATGTTATATTTAAATAGCCACATGTGAAAAGGGTCTATCATATTAGACAATATAGCTTTAAAGTTTTATTATTACTCTGGCTTTCATTCATCCTATCTAACATTAAAAAAAAGAATGCTATTCTAATATTTGTTCTTCATATTAAATTAGTATGGTCAACAGTTTGCTTGATAGCAACATAATTTTTACACAATTTAATTCGCCATATAGCAATGACAGAGAAATAGTATAACCAAGTGAAAATTTCTAAATGAGATGTTTCAATTTATCTTTTTTTTTGGTGTCTCCAGACTTTTGTAACAATCAGCCTCAAGTGCCAGTGAGCTACTCTTTAAAGCATTATGGTTTTTCTTGTCTAGATCTTTTACTGTGATCTGGCTTCAGTCCAGAGAGGAACAACTGGCGGTTTCCTGATAAATAACTCTGGAAAATTGTGAACTAATTCTAGGGGAACTTAAGTCTGGTAATTTAGGTTTTAAGAGTATTGTAAATCCATCTCAGGGGCAGGTGGGAAGGCAGGTGCAATATTTTATTCATGGCATTTAAGCAATTTGACTTGGGGGCAATCTTGTAATTATGACTATTGGCTCTATTTGTATTTGAACTTTCTGTAGAAGGAACTATGGCATATAAGAGTGTGATACACTTTGGCTAAGAAAGTTCCTTTTTAAAATGTAGAGGCAGATACAGTGACGAAATAATACAATTAAAGAATTGCTGTTTTGTATGTGTAGGGAAATGAAGAAATCAGGTTCTGGAGTATTAAGGAGCATGGGGTCCATTAGAAACACGAGTACAACTTAAAGCTATATTGGGTGTGGCAAAACTGGGACAGAAACAAAATACTGATAAATCAAAGTTATTTCAGTTGAACTTCCTAAAGAGGTGGAAAACTTAATCCCAGAGCAGCACTTCAGGAAAAAATTGAGCTTAAAACTTTATCTTTTCATCTTCAAGTGGCTGCAAGACTCTTGAGAAGAGTAGAATGAAATGCAATCACTTGAGTATGGATTTTCTTCTTGTAAAATGTTTTTATTTTCAGTATAAATTTGGTGTATATAACATAAAAGAAAATTAGAAGACAAAAGTGGAATCATGTAGTTGAGGTGACCATATTTTAGGAACCAAGTGTAGGCAGAAATATTGTACTTCAATTTTAGAAAGTAGAAAGTGATATTTTATAGTACAGTCAAGATAAGTTTAATAATTCAATTTAAAGTTATTTTTTTTAATTAATTAAAAATTTTAAAATGTACATAGAAAATTTAACTTGTATTTAACATAACTGCATTGTATAGAATTCCAAAGTAAGCAGTTATAATGGAAGGCTGAGTGAGAAGGCAAAGAGTGAGAATTATTTAAATGAAAGTAAACCAAGAGCTCAGACTCCAGACATAAAAGATTGATATTTTCAAATATAAGTAGAAGGTTTAGTAATATAATTAAAGAGTATAATAAATTTAGTATAATTTAAATGAAATAGTATAATAAATTTTATTCCTTATCACTTGCTGGCTAATTATAATACTCTTTTTTTTTTTTTAAATAGATACAAAAAATAATTTATTGAATTTCAAATTAAGTATTTGTTCGTTATTAAAAAACATTTCTAGATACCTCCAAAATGTTTGACTTTATAAGATTAAGATAATGCAAATGTTTAATAATGCACAAAGTTGATATAATTGTGAGGAAACAGTCTTCCACATAAAGTTAGTTAATACCTCCATCTCCTTACGTAATTATCTGTTTTTCTTGTGGGGGGGGGGGCGTTGTGATAACTTTTAAGATCTCTCTTAACAACTTTCAAGCACATAATACGATGTTGTTAATTATAGACACCATGCTATACTTTATATCATGAAGGAACAACTTCATCCGTGTGTGGAAGTTTGTGCTCTTCCATCAACATTTCCCAATTTCCTTCACCACTCAGCCTCTGACCACCTCCATTCTAGTTTCTGTTTCTTTCAGTTTAGCTTTTTAGATTCCAGATGAGTGAGAACATACAGTGTTTGTCTTTCTCTGTCTGACTTCTTTCCCTCAGCATAATACCCTCAAGGTCCGTCTAATGTTGGCAAAGGCAGGATTTTCTTCTCTTTTCTTTTTTAAATAGCTGAATAACATTTTATGGTATCTATCTATCTGTCTATCTATCTATCTAGTCTATCATCTCACATTTTCTCTATCCATTCAACCGAGGTTATTTCCATGTCTTGTCAATTATAAATAATATTGCAATAAACATGAGGGATGCAGCTATCTTTGGGTATAGTGATTCGGTTCCTTAAGAAAAACACCCAATAATGGAGTTGCTGGATTATATGGTAGTTCATTTTTAATTTCTGGAGGAACCTCCATTCTGTTTTCCATAGTGGCTTTACCACTTTACATTCCCACCATCAGTGCACAGAAGTGCTGCAGGAGCAGGGGCACTGGGATTAAGCTGAGGTCTCAGTTTGAAGGATGCCCTGGAAGCAGCCTGGAGCTGCAGAAGCACCTGGTACCTCCTGGGCTGCATGGGGACTGGTGGGCTGTGTGGGCAACTAGAGCTGGCAAAGAGCAGCTCAGGCAGGTGAGTCTGTATCCGTAGGAGTTCACCAGGAACCTTGTGTGGTCACAGGTCCCTAGCTGGTGTGATGGGAACCACCGGAGTCCACTGGAGCTTAATAGGGCTACTGGATCAGGCAGGCACTAGGAACGTGCTGAGCGCCTGGATTCATGGGAACTCTCTGGGAGCCCGGTATTGGGGAGCTGGCGGGAGCCACGGGACTTGGGACTTGAGCCGGTAAGTCCGGCGCCTTGGTTCCCAGCAGCCAGCTAGGAGTTCCTTCATGGAAGCCACCCCCGGGGCATGGGGTCTGTCTGGGGCCGCTGGAGCTGGCTGGCACTGCCTTGAGCCTAGGGCTACCTAGGGCCTCATAAGGAAGTCAAGTGCTCACCATTCTTTCCTCCAAACTGAAGATGTTAGTCTCTCTCTGAGCTGAGCTGCCTAGGCTTAGGGGAGGAGGTGATGGGGGTATGTGAATCTACCTTTCCTAACACCCTTTGGCGGCTTATCTTATTTCTGTGCTTCACTGAGTGCTGTAACCCCTCTCCTGTAAACCTGGCTGTTGTGAAGGTCTTTTCCTGCTCAGTTCTTCAAACAGGGGAGTGGGGGTGAGGGTGGGGGTGGGGGTGGTGTGTGTGCGGTGGAGGAGGGATGGGGTAAGTAGAAATTCCTTTGGAACTATTTTGCTGTTGTCATTGGCAATGCCCCCAAAGTGTTAAATACTGTTTTGAATATAATTATATTGAAACTATGAAGATTAATTTTTTAATATAATTGAAAAGTAGTCACTTTTGGCAATCGAGGAAATAAAAAATTCTTTTAAGGTTATTTAGCTACTTATCATCAATAAATTGGTATGGATATTAGACAGTGAGACAAGAATTCAAAAACTAAATTTCTTTTGTAAGTCGAACATTTTTTTTGCATTTGAAACCTTTTTCAATATTTTGAAAATTGAATGTATAGAGTTGAGTTTGAGAAAAATGAGCAGTGGCTTAGTGATGCTTAGTAATTTGATTCTTAATGGAAAAGAAATATAGGGTTTGCATATGGGATTAAGTCAGAGATTCTAAAACTTGAGTCCATGCAAAACCTTCAGGAAACTTACAAATAACATTTACAAATAAATGTTGCATGCATAGGTTTCTGAGTCATGATCTTTAAAAAAACCTCAGAGGAGTTTTTGAGTAAAAAAACTAGAAACTATAGTTTTAGGCCACACCTCGGGTCAAACCCTTAACCTGCAGCGGTGATGAAGATGAGTATGAACTCCTCAAATTCATATGATCAGTTTATTATACTAATTACTTTAATAATAATTTTTGATGGTTTATGCATTTTTTTTTTCAGTGGGCCACAAAAATACCATTTTCTGGAATGTGTGATGGTCTTAACTTTACCAGATGTGAGATAGGATGTCAGGGAATTGGGAAATACCTATGCTTTTTTTGCATAGAGCACTTTTTATCTGATGTATCACTTTCTATGTGTTTTATTTTCTTTTTTAAAGAATATCTCATTGATTTCCTGCCATCTTTGTTTGAACATTTATGGCTATGATTCTGTGGTGCAAAACAAAGACTGACTAATTCACTTGAATGTTACATAACTACTTTTGGTATTATATAAATAAATAATGAATTTTTTATTTCAGATTGTAACATAAACATTTCTTCTCAGATATTAGATAGTAAGATCATACACTTATTTAAAATAAAACTCATTCAAATTTTATAATAGTGATCTCTAATCTTGTCTGTTCCATTATAATTAATAACATTCTCGTCATGGAATTACTATATCTTACTGACTTTTTTCTTTTAGCCAACATATTCTATTTTCCATATTCAAATTTCTTTTCATTAATAACTATGTCTTTATATACTATGCTTTCCTTCCACTCTCCCTGTTTTAATCAACTCAAAGTCCTTGCACAAACTAATTTTCAAAGGCAAGACTTATCAAGCTGATAAATTTCAAGATTTATCATCTGATAAATTTCTACTGACACTGGATATTAATCCCAATGGCTTAGTTGTAGTTTAAAGTCTTCTGGGTGGGTTAAGATCTGAGCTTAACTGACATTTTTTGAGTGGGCAATTCCTCTGTGAATTAGATTTCTAGTTATTGTGTCATGTTTTTCAGCTAAAATATTCTCAACTCCTCTGCTTGCCTCTTTTTTTATTGTGCCTTTGGAAGTCTGGCAAATAGATGTGCTTACCTTAATAAAAAACAGTAGTCACAAAACCAAGTAACTTGCAATTCTACTGGGTAATATGGCCTCATTTAAGAAAATGGGATAGTGTTGCCCTCAGGGCCCTTCCCAAACTCTACCTAAAGATTCAGTAGTAACAAACCCAACCCAGCCAAAATTAAACAAAAATACTACTTTGGCTGAACAAAACATATTCGCGGAATGGGATTGGCTTACAGAATCAGTCTAAAACTCTTTTTTCAGCATTTACTTGATGTGGAAGACCAGTGTTCATGGCATGCCCTTACTTGTCTTAAAATTGCAGAGATGCTTATATGGTGCTTGTCAAAGGCATGTTTTGTCCTAAAGAATGGGAAAATGTGTGACTTGGAAAGCAGTGTATAATTTCTGGTTTGTCTCTTTCTTTTAGTAAGGTCAGTATCTATTGAAAAACATATTATTTTAAAATCAAGAACGTACTAGTGAAGTTTTACAAAGACTGTATTTTAAAGGTAAACTAGTTTGAAAATTAATTTTTATACACATATGGATGTTAATTCCTTTTTTATTTTCCTCCCATGCATATATATATATATATATATATATATATATATATATATATATGCAAATGTACTATTTTTGAGTGAAATATTTTTTTTATTTTCATGACTATTTTGGATTACTGCTGGGCCTGTTTTCTTTCCACTGCATTTTGAATACATTTCCATAGCAATCACTTCAATTTTAAACAGTTTATCTGTAGTAAATATTGGCATTCTGAGCTCATTATTTCATGTGAATGTGGATGTTTTTTGTGCCTTGAAAAGTAGAGTGAACTCTACATTTTCTGTAAGAGGATGAACTGGCCCTCCCTGATAACTAGCTCCTGATATTTGGAATTGCATGAGGTACAAGTACTGAGTTCTCATCCTGACTCTATCATTTCATTTACTAATATTTGACCTTGGACCAATTACTGAGAACTTATACCACATTTTTTTCCTTTTTCTATACTTAACAATACTAGGACATTTCTGCTGCCATGTTAAATAAACAGAAGGCATTAGAATCTTAGCTTCTTTGTCCAATAAATACTTGTTCCTGAACAATATCTGTGAACCCATTAAGTAGCTCAATAAGAAAGTTTTGTGTGGTATGACTTTGCATAGAAAATGTTAAAAGAAAAAAATCTGAGATTCTGTTATCTTTAAATTGCAAAGAATCAATATAATAGGAACTAAGCTTAAAACATAAGTAAATTAAGGGATAATGGAAGGTGCACATTTAACCTACTTATAAATGTCAATAATTTTTAAATATGTGTTAGAATATTTTAGAGTTCTCCTTATGACACCTTGTTTTGAGGAATATGGGAAAAGAAGAGATGGCAGTTTGTGTATTTACTAAAATTCTGTTACGGTGATTTTTTTTTTAATCACCAAAAGGAGAAATCAGAAATCAAATCAAGCATGTCTTGGTGAAGAATCTGCTATTATATGTGAGAAATTAAACATAATTTTTTTCTTAATAGTGAGACCTGCACACAACAAAACATTCTTATTCTTAAGGGAAATATATTTTTCTCTTTAAATAAGATAAAGTAAATTAAGAGTTCCTTTCTTCTGAGAACTCGTTTTAGTTTCAAATAAACCTATAGGAAACAAGCTTCAATTTAGGCAAAAGCAACCAGAAAGATCAAGTTCAGCCCTGGAAAACATTGTGTGAGAAACGCTCACAATAAAAACTGGGACACAGGACTTGAGCAGTAAAGTGAGGCCTTTATTCACGAGTCTGCAGAGCCGGGCACACCCTCATAGCCAGGAGAATGTGCGCCTCAAATAGACAAAGGAACTCGGTTTTATGGTCTTAGCTTCCCCACCCTGAAATTGCCACCCTAAAGTGATTATTTTCTCCACCCTGAAATTGCCATTCTAAAGTGAGAGCGATTAGCTTCCCCGCCCTAACGCAACTAGTTTCCCCTCCCCTCTCCTTCTTCCCCGTTTCTCCATGACCGGAGTTCCGGAGGTACAATCTAACGCGTTCATCTAAATGCCCCTGTTGTGATTTGTGAATATGCTAATGCTGTCCACTCCCTTCTCAGAGATCCTTTAATTACATTTGACCTTAAGACCCTTTAATTACATTTGCCCTTTGTTACCAATGACTTTGCTACTGGTTTGGGAGTCACTATGACCTTGTTTCTAACAATTGCATGGTTGTCAAGATCTCAAAGCACCAAGTCTTTGCCTGGGGATGGAACCGTTGTTGTGCTTATTTGGCTTGTTCAAATGTTGCCTTGAGATATAACTTCACTACATTTCTTATCCCTTAAACATAAAAGCTGTTGTAAATGGAAGGTACGGCAAGAGTGTGTTGTGATCCGGCTGTGGTTTATAACATCACATCTACTAAGCTATGTTTTCATTGAAGGAAAGTAACCTGATCACCCAGTGAAAAGCGTTCAGAGAATGAATCAGTTCATTCACAGTTTAAGCAACTTCTTTCGCCCTCTGCATCCAGTTAAACTGGCCTCTCTTCATGTTTTAAAATGCTGGATACATATTAAAATAACTGTTTGATTAAACAATATGAGTGATTTAGGGAGGAGTGAAATAATTCTTTTTACTCAAATATCTCTTGCTTGCTCTGAAAAGTCATTTTAATTGCTGCTGCCTACTAACTAGTGAGTAACTAAACAAACCACATCATCCATTCATCCCCTAATCATTGCTGTATTAATTACTTTATTCATTCATCACCTATTTCTAATTTGTCCATCTAAATTCACTAAGTACCATTGCTTTTTTCACTGCTCTAGTTTTTATTGTATTACTCTGAGAGCATTTTTCTGTAAAACATTAATATTAGATTTAACTTAATCGGGGAGTGTGGCATTTTCCTGAGTATTCTAGCACAGTTTTTAAGATCAATATTTTGCACGTAGACTTACAAGCTCCTTTCTTAGTTGGGACTGAGCATATCGATCCTGAAAGAAATAAATTCATTCCACAAAAATCATGCCTCCCTATTATTCATTAGTTTAATGTTGAGTTGGATTTCCTACCTACTCCACATTCAATCTAGAATCATTTCATATGGCAATAAGCTACATGATGAATCCATCATCCTGTATGTGGTACTTTTGTGCTTTTCCTGTGCAAATACTCCCAAATTAAAGACTTATGAAAAGGGCCCTAAGGTACACACAGTACAGTGTTAAACCAACAATTTCTGGATACACTTCTGTAACAAAGATCTAAAATAGAAAAAAACACGTATTATTCTGCCTGACCTGACAGGTACTCATTTTGGAATCCAGAACTTTGTTACACAATGAGAAAAGCAGAGATTGTATAAGGATTAGAAAAATAATTTTAAAGAAAGTGAAGGATTAGTAATGCAAGAGAATAAAACTGACCGCTGGCAGTTATTATAAACCTCCTGGGAGGTTGGTCTTACATTAAAAACAATTCAAATGTATCATTCAGAGCAATACAAATCATGGTGGGGTGGTTTGAATTTATTTAGGAACTTACACTGTTCACATCAACTAAATTATAGAAAAATCATAGTATATTGCTTTTAACTCTTTGAGTGCCAGGCATAATTGCTAAAATTCATGTGAGAAATGCCAGGCAATTTTGCTGAGAAATGCAGAGTTTATGAAAAATGTCTATAAAAACATTATTATTCATAATAATTTGCTGAAAATTTCACGACATATAGTAAATACAATCTTCTTTTGTAAACAGTGTTCTTTGATGCAATTTAGCAAAAAATTTATTGCATTAAAATTATTTTATAACTATTTCAGAAAAAATAAGTTCTTTCCTTCAATATGGCTTTTGAAGTATAATACATGGCATAATATAAAACTATGATTATAATTTGAAAAAACACTTAGCAACATGGATAACAAGCAAGAAATATGCCTAATATAGCATAAATTTTTGAAAACAAACTTCATAACATACAAAAAAATTGAACACAAAAGGCATTCACACTAGAAACATATATCAATAGATATCAACAGTGTAAAACAGTTTATAAACAAAATACTAACGCTATACTGTGAAGCAATGACAATGTCCATTAACAAAAGCTCCCTTATCATGCATGCTGCATAGAGTTTCAACAATTATTGAAAAGATAAGTGAAATTAAAAGGACCATTTAAAAAGTAAGTAAAAATTATAACAGAATTAATGTCAGTATTTGAACAAGCATAAAAATTCAAAATTTGGATCAACATGAGAAAAAGTTATATCAATATATAACCTGAGGTACAAAAAAAGAGAACAAAACATAAAATATGAATTATTCCATTGCTATTTACATTTATAGCCATTGAAAAAAGAGTCGCTGGGAGTGATGCTGGCACTTTTGGGAAAATTTGTCAGCATTGCTCATAGCAATGTTGGCATTCATAGGTTAAAATTGGAAGATCTTGGACCTTCCAACATAAAAATTATCTGGGAAACTTAAATCTCCCAATATATAATCTTTACTACTGTAAGTCATGTATATCTTTCTCACTTGGCTGTTATAAAAGTGAAGAGTAAATGTGAAAATAATTACATTTCCCAAGAGCTGTCAAAATACTTTTCTCTTTGTTTTAAATAGAGAAAGGAAATTTTCTTTAATGCTTATTTATTCCATTCTACATATTTTTCAGATATAGAAAGAAATATTTGGGGAATAGTAAAAGGGGTTTTGAATGATCTGGCAAAATTTCAACTCTGCTACAGATAAATTTTACATTATGCTAGTGTTGTCACTCTGAAGCTTTTATAGAATCACAGATGCACAGAATAAAAGTCAACTCAGTCTATTTCCCATTTATCTCTTTGGAACTGCAAATTTATTTTTTTATCATTCAATGACATTCCTTAAAACATCATTATAGGCATTATAACAATATTCCAACTGGTAAAAATTACTTTACCTAGTAGAATTTTTTATCAGGTAACAAATATATAACATTATATCATTTTATATCATCAGTAGTTAGCTGCTAATACAAAATTTAAGTTGTAAGCTTTCAATAAACAAAATAAATAAAACTTAGACCATATCTTCTTAGTAATTCAGTGAGTTGATATGAGTTCAATCCATCGTAATCCACTTAGTAAATAATATACTGCTAATTAGCAGATTCCTAAAGGCTAATACCATTCCCTTCTTACTGTATAAAACTAAGAATATGTTGAAACTTTTAATTTTTAATATCATATATTATTAGTATTTTGTGTCATGTACAGATAGAGACTGTTTTTGTTTTTCAAACTTCAGAAAAGTCAGGGAAGTGACTAAAATTCTTACTGTGGAAATATGGAAATAAATATGTGTATGGCAGTTGGGCAACAGAAATATAACTCATTGAAAGTATAAAAATTTGTTATAAATTATATTTTATATTTAACAAACATCCTTTTGAGATTTTAATGCTGTTGGGGCTTCCATTTCTGACTACAGCCCTCATTTTCATAAAGCGAGTGAGGGAATGAAGGAATTAAGATGTTTAGGCAGAAGAGAACATGAGAGAGAACTCTTTGAAAGTATGATTGAGTGTGTGAGCTTTTAGGGACTGTCTGGTGCTCATTATTAGGTGACAGATGCCTACTTTCTAAGAGTCACAGGTAGGTCTGTTCTAAAACCTCCTTAAATGTTTATGACAGAATTTAGGGTAAATAATGCATATTCCTGTTTGGCCTGGGATTCTTTAAAAGTAGCTCTGATCTGGGACTGAACTGCACAGCATTGTATCATGAAGTGTGCTCTCATTACTATCTTGTCAGGGCCATAATGTGTCCACAGGATCTTCTGGAGCTAAAACTTTGTCAAGGTGTATTTGAATGTTGAGGTCAAGTCAAAGGGAGTCTATAAGAGCATTATTTTTCTCCATCCTGATGTAGTCCCATGTTAGCATAACATTCACTGTATAAATAACCCTGAAATTTAGGACCTTTCAAAAAATGAATATTTCTTATTCCTGTAACAGCCTCATGTGGATGTTTTTGGTCAGCTGGTTGTTCCATAACATGGTTCAAAGCATGGCCACTTTCTATCTTCTGGTTTTGCTATCCCCTGTGATCTTGGCATCTTCTGTCTCTGTCCAGCTAACAGGACAGGAGGCAATGGAGGACATTTACTTCTTTGAGACTAAACCTGGATGTGACATGTCACTTCCATTTCTGTGCTACTAAGAAATAGTTATATTGTCCTACCATGATAAAAGTGAGCTTGGGATGCATAGGCCTCATTTTAGAGTTTTCATCAACAAATGTCCACATGACAAGGGTCACCAATTTGTTGAGGGCAATAATCCATATCCAACTGAGGGCCATTTGTTGCTTTAACTTTTATGAGTCTTTTAAATGTCAATTTATTGTGATGACCTAAGTTCAGCTATATAGCTTCATGAAACTAGTCTGAGTCCAGAAGAAAGTACTCGGACATTTGTATCTGTAGAAATCCATATATAGGTTCTCTTATGCTCTTTTCTTATGCTCTCTTCTTATGATGGGGCAAATTAAATATGATTCGTTCTTTAGCAATGAAAAATGCAATAAAATGTGTGCAACATTTCTTCCTGGGGAAGCCCATTAAAGATTCAGTGCCCAAGGTTTTATTTGGCTGGTTATACAGGCCACTTCCCCCTGGCATTTTCAAAATTCCAGATTCCAAGAAGGAAAACAGATGTTTACCATAAATCACATTATTTTTACAACAGTCAGTCCATACACAGTGATTTACCTAATCAATTAGGGAATGGGTCAAGGACTAGTTCTCAGACACCCACCAAGGACCAATCTTGCAAGCAGGCCCTTCTAAGAAAGCAGTTTCATATCTGCTATGTTAACTCCTTCTGTATACCCACCAAAACATCAATGTTTTACCTCATTAAAGCCACATAATGAGATAATTTGTATAAAGGAAAAAAAATTGATGATACGGGAATTTATGTATTTGGAGTCCTCAATATGTATCAGACTCTTTGGTAGGTACTTTAAATATCTTCACTCAAAGAAGTTAAGTTTTCTTATGGCCATATGACTAGTAAAGAGTTAGGAAGCAAAACTAAAAACCAGATTGGATGATTTGGGATTATACCTTTGTGTTTTTTTTCAAAATACTTTGTCAAGGTCCTAAATGACCATCTAGACATCTGACAACTCTGACAGGCCTATAAACATTGGGTCCCCTTCCCTGTGAATACTTAAGTTTTATTTGAAAAATCATTGGAATAAGAAAGGTTGAGTTGAAACACTTATTTTGGGCTTTCATATCACAATTTTTCGTGGCGATACCTGGATCATTTCAATATGTTGTAAAACAAAATTCAACTGAATAAATTGGAGGTATGATTGGCTTTATTAAGCCACTCATGAATTATGCCTGATACCATCTAGGAACTAGAAGGTGCTCTGAGGGGTTGTATAAAATAGAAGATTTTTATAGGAAGAAGGATGGGGCAAAGGAGCCATTAAGAG
Source organism: Furipterus horrens (assembly GCF_987537825.1). NCBI lineage: Eukaryota > Metazoa > Chordata > Mammalia > Chiroptera > Furipteridae > Furipterus > Furipterus horrens. The sequence continues at coordinate 32,955,346 of NW_028327182.1, read as the reverse complement.
AAAAAAAAAGGATTCCTTTTAGATCAGGACATCTTTTGGGAGTAAGGGAATAGCAATAACATGCACATTGCCTCTTCTTTCTATAGGGTGCAGGGAGGGCTGGAGAGAGCCATGTGACAGACTACATCATTGGTGTTGATCAGAAAATTTCAGACTGTTGATTAAGATTATATTTCTGGGAGAACTTTAAATAGCAGTTAGGGCAGGTATTAAATGTAGATTTGGTATCATGAGCTTTAGCAAAAGTGACACCATTTTGGACCTGTAGTGTTCTCTTTAACAGGGATCTAAATCTCATACTTTTCTGTGTCTTAATTTCTTGCCCTATTTCCAACATTAAAACCATTTCAAGATAGCAGCTTTATCTGATTTAATTTTCTGTCCCAACACATAGCATATGTCTTTTACATAGGAGGATCTCAAGTATTTGTCAATTAAATGAAGAAATATGCTTGTCTAAAATAATACACATAGCAGTGGTAGTTAAATATTTCAAATGCTGGGTTTCTGATATCAGGTTAGGGCTTTCACTGCTATGATGGCCATCTATATGTTGCATTTGTAGCTTGTGCAAGGATCAGGAAAGAATAGATAGAGGTGTATAATTTTGCGTGGCAGAATTTTTTAATACCTATATTCTTTTTCTATTGTTGCTATAATAAATTACCACAAACAGTAATTTAAAAAGACAAGTTTATTGTCTTATTATTCTATATAGGTCAGAAATCCAACATGAGTTTCAGTAAACTAAGGTCAGGATGTTGGAAGGGCTGATTTTCTTTCTGGAGGTTCTGAGAATTGGTTTATTTGCCTTTTCCAACTTCTAGAGGCCACTACATTCCTTGCTCCAAGACATTCTTTCCTTCTCTTGCAAGCCAATGAAGTTTCATTGCTCTGGCTATGTTTTTATAGTCACATCTCTTTCTAATACAGCTGAGAAGCTTCTTCGCTTTTAAAGACCCATGTGAATATATTGGCTCTACCTTCATAACCCAAGGTCATTTTTCCTCCTCAAGGTTCTTAACCTTCATCATATCTGAAAAATATCTTTTGCATGTAATGTGCCATTACCACAGCTTCAGAATATTAATATGCACACATCTTTGCAGATCATAATTCTGTTACCACAATATCATTCTCAAAGTAAATTTATTTATTTATTTATTTATTTTTAAAATATGTTTTATTGTCAAAATAAATTTATTAATGTCAAAATTACAATTTATTAAACTGTGGTATCCAGACCAGCAATGATGGTGTCTTCAGGGAACACTGAAAACTAAGTGTTTACAAGACTCCCAAAGATTTCAAATGTATGATAAAATTTAAAACCTTTTAAACCATTTTTATACTTAGCAAGCTTCTAGGAGGAAGCTATTCTGAATTTGAGGTAGTCCAATTACTCTTCAGTAGGAAGTATTACCACTGGGTAGCAATGCTAGGAAACAGAGAGGTTAGGGTGAAACTTACTAAGGCTGAATGCCTGAATATCCTGTTATCATTAAAATCTCAGAAACAGGTGAAAACAAGTGGAAAAGTCATTGTCTGCATTGCAGCTGAGAGAATTATAGAGGGTAGGACTTCAAAGAGGATGGAGATAAAAATAATATATTCCACAAATTGCATTTTAAATCTATTTTAGAAGAAAATGATTTTCCAGAGCTGGTGACACCTAATATTATGAATTGTAGTAGTCTGCAGAAGCCACTTCTTTTAATTCATTTCTATTTTCTACTCTACAACCCACCACATAAGTGCTTATTAACATCCAAACTACTACTATCATTGAGTAGGAGGTATTATAGTAGATAGAAAGAGGTATAGAGCCCAGTTAGGTCCTCAAAACCTGAAAATATTGAATGAGAGATATGAATAATACAAAAAACAATTTATAAACAATATTCTGTGATATGTTGTTATATATATTTTAGATGACATTTTCATTTGTAATATAATTGAGGTGGTATCATAATCTGAGGAATATTTTCAAATTCAATAATACCATTATGAGTCTCTTTGTTAGGTATGTGCTTAATTTGATAAGGTAAATGGTTCAAATGGACCCAGCTGATGTGCTAGATCCACAGCTCACTCAACTGCCACTGTTACTTTTTTTTCTACTTTTATGATATTATAAATAAATTTTACACATCTACATTAACGTAGAAAAACAACCCCTGACAGCTGGAAGCTGGCCTGGCACTATCAGCTTGAGGCCTTGAGGTTGTTAGTAGGTGGTATGGCCCTAAATGCTAGGCTGTCATATTTCTGTATTGAATATAATTTCATAGACACTAATTTCAGACAAGGCAACTCTGTGACTGCAATGAATCAAGGCAAAAAAAAAAAAAAAAAAGCTTCATAAACATTTTTGAAGAGAGACAATTATGTCTAAATTACAAAATTGATCATCCATCATACTATACTGTATGGCTAATATGAGCGGTTTAGTTATAATTTAGTTGTAAAATGAAATTATTTTTACTTAGGAAGAGACAAGTAGTTTTGCTTTGAATAAATTAAAAATTTCTCCACTTACATATTCCCTAATCTGTCATATCTTTGTGTGACAAAAATCTAAAATATCTCACTGAATGGGTTCCGGTTATTTGGAGATGAAATAAAACCTACTTATTAAATGCCAGAGTCCTCAACTAATTCATGTCACAGACATCTTCTGCATCTGATCACTGTGACAGCACTCTTTAATCAACAGGAGCAATGATTAGGTCAAAGTTCAAAGACCCTTTTCAACTTGATTGAAGTATGGCAATCTGAACCGATTGCTAGACTCAATACCAGTTTTGAGACGCAGGACACTTTGTTACATCGGCATATATAATACAGGCCTATAGATTTAGGTTAAAATGTATTTATTCATTTCTTTAATAATTATATATTAAAATATTGCAAATGCTATTTGATTTCCTTCTTTTTAAATGTTGTTTCTTTATATTTCTATTTGTAATCTATAATATATATGTGTGTACACAAACAAGTATTTAATGTCAGTTTATAATTTTGTCTATTCCAGTTTTGATACTGTGGGGGAATCTCTCAACTTAGTTACCAAGACAATCTAATCAACTGATGTAATAAAGACACAGATGGTATTTAAAGCTTATAAGATTTCAAATTTAGGTTATTTATTTTGCTTGGTGATTTAAATGGTTTAACTTAGTTAATTGAATAAAACAGAGGTTAAAACATGTTTACATCCTTTTTAAACTGCTTTGCATTTTCTTTATGTAAAATTGTTTTCCTTACTGAATTTAAATAAATACAACCATGAGTCTGTATATACACATGCATATATGCATATATATACACATACATATGCATGTATATATTTACACACCTATGCCAAACACTTAACTTATAGCTTCTATGTATATTTTCATGAGGATAAATCCTGTCTTTATTTGTTCAATCTCATGTTAACGATATATATGACATTCTTAAATAATTAAATATTAATAGTACCTTCTTACCAATGATGTCTGACTCATACATTTCTGTTTAGAACAGCATATGTACTCTGAGGAGAATATTTTAATTATGTGCCAGTAACACATTCCAGGAGAGGACTACTTATGTTATTACGTTGCTTACTTGGCTCTGCTTATATTCTCCAGTATTGAAAGTGCAAATAAAAAAAAAAAAAAGAAAGTGCAAATATATAATTCTAATACGTGCTAATGACCATAGTAATGACCAACATTAAGATATTTAACCAGGGAGAATTAAGCCAAGATATCTAAAAACAAGCAGTGAAAACAAAGTCCTGGGCTGTAATATAAATTATTCTCAATGTATTTAAGGTTAAGTTGTGTTCCTGTCCTTTCTACTATTCAGTTGCAGGAAGCAACATATTCTCCTCTGTCCTTAAGCTATATATAGGTGCTTTTCTATCACAGTTAATTTTGTGGGGAATGGGTTTATATTTCAAAGACATCAATAATTTGGGGGGCGGTTAATTTAAAAATATTAAGGATACTGACTCTACTATGTGGAAGGTACTCTTTTAGGCAAAACAGCAGATAGTTTTATAAACATAAATTCACCAGCCATATCTGTGTGTGTTTGCATGCACACATGCAAACATTTGTTTTTCATAGTGCATAACAGTCAAGAACACAAAACATAGAAGAAAAAGGTAGAATACATTTGGGCTGAAAAATAGACTTTACAAAAAGGCTACAGAGATTTAAAGGAGTGGCTCATATTAAAGGCACAATAGGTCTGCTCACTGTACAGGGCAGCAAGGAGGAAGCAGTGATCAGAATATTCTGACCCTTAGAAGTCTCTGGCATTGGCTAGCTGTCATGGAATCCCAAGAACTTAAATTTATGGGTTGACTGCTAAAATCTCACTTGATTTGTATAACCTGAACATCTCTGGGGCTAAAGAACAGAAATTTGACTTGAACCCCCACAATGATGAATTCCAGCCCCACAAACTATTCCAGACTTCAGCTAGTTCACTGTCCAAGAGCACCTTGAATGAAGAAAATGATGGCACCACTTGAGGAAAGATCCTACTATATAGCCAAAAGCTTTTTACCATGTATCTCCCCAGCCTTCTACAAAGGAAAATTTGACCACTTCCTAGGGTGACTATGAATTGGAGAAAGGAAAATAATCAGACATTTTGGGTATTGCTGGATATATTGCTTTGAATCAACAATTACTGGAGACTCAGACACTGCTGTGGTCCGCAGTCATAGTAAGGACTTAGGGAGGTCACATTATGAATGGAGTTTTGGCGAGGCCTCCTCACAGTGGACCAGTGGGCCATGAGTTTTCACTGCGATTATATCCCCAGTGCAGAATGTCTAACAAGGATAGACATACTTAGCAACTTGCAAAATGCCCACATGTATTCCCTAACCTGTGAAGAGAAATATGATGTTAGAGCAAAGCAGAACTTCTTAACTGCAAAAATATTAAAAGAAAATGTATACCACATCACTGGAGGGATTGCAGAGATTAGTGCCATCATTAAAAATTTGAGGATACCTGAACAACTTACCAATTTGATCTGTGTAGAAGGCAGGTGAATTTTAGATATTAACAGTGGATTTTTCTAAATTTAATTGCGTCTTTATTCTAATTACAGTTACTGTTTCAAATATGGTTTTATTACTGGAATGAATCAACATATCTACTAGGACCTGACTTTGTTGCACTTCCTTGGGGCTATCTCAACTCACTATCCTTGATTGCCTCTCTATTCTAGGGTGGCATACTTCTCTGTTACATTGATTATAACATGTTCTTTTCATGTATTAGCAGAAAGTAGCAAATATTCAAGAATCCTTTTAAGGCGCATGTATGCCAGAGAGTGGGAAATAAATCCCAGGAAAGTTTAGGGGTCTGTCACTCATGAGAAATTTCTTGGGGTCCAGTTGTTCTTCAGTATGAAAGGACATATTTCTGAATCTGACACTTTCTACTTCTGGTAAGAGACACAATACTTGGGGGCCTTTTTGAACATTGGACGCAACATATATAATACCTTATTTGGCAATGAGGATGAAGTGCTGGCAAACACGTGGTGTTTGGAAGAGAAAGGATGAGAGCTTTGTGAGCTGATGTAAGAGATATAAAAGTTCTCATTCAGAGCTGTTAGCAAATGCTCTCACCCAACAACTGAGTGAGAGGGAGTGGTAGTAAGAATCCTTTACTTCTCTACCTGTTAATAAATGTTGGAAGGATGAATAGTGAGAGGCAGGATTGAAAAAATGCTGCCCAAGTGGTGCTTTGATTGTTGCTCTCTCTCCTTCAGGTAGGAGGAAGGAGGTAGGTTATCATGACAACCGGGAAGCTTCGAGTTAAGGATGATATGGCTATAGCTATTAGGTTAAATAGCTATATTTCACCCAAAATGAAAATATATGGTGTTAGGAATGAGAATATAGATCACTGGGGGTGTGAAAAACATTAGAGGTTTGTCTAATTAACCTGTGTGGACAGCTTCTCACAACAAATAAAATAAAGTGCTTACTTATTGGCATGACATGGTTCTTTTATTTCACACCCCCAATCCTTTCAAACCACACTATTCTGATATCTGCTCTCTTAAGGAGAACGGTGTTTAGGGGTGAGGCCGAGGTTCACAGTTAGAACGTTTTTTAGTTATATGAGCTAGAATACTGTCATGTTATGTGGAATCAAGCTTTTGCTTCTGTCTTCATTTGGAAGTTATGTAATGGATAGATGCTAAGTTAAATTTGTTTTGTGTCAATATGGCTCAACTGAAACTGTTTCCCAGAATTTCCTTCCTTATATAATATATGCTTGTTCAGAATTATGCAGAATGAGAAATGTGCACAATATTTGGAAGCCGAAAATGAAACATCTGCCATTTTTATGCTTGGGAGTAAGAATAAGGTTAGACACCATGGCAGCTCACGAACACTGTCGTCAATCAAATGGCTGACATTGTTGGTACATGATAGCAGATCTTCCAGCTTTCTCTAGATCACTATATTATGCTTCTCCAACTACTGAGTTAGTTGAAATGGCACTGTTATCTCCCGAAGGTCACTCAGATCACTGATGTTGAAAGCTTAGATATGATGAGACTCTAAGTTGGGTTTTAATTTACTTTTGTAAGTTCCAGCTGGTCTTCACAGATTCTAGTTTGTCCTCAGCCTTCTCTACCTCCAATCCATGTTTCTCCCCAGCTGCCTGCACTTCTGATGCAGACATGCCCTGTGCTGCAACAGATTCCACTCAACAGAATTGCATAAACACTTTACCTAATTAACAAAATTATGTAAGTTCAAATTCATATAACAGTTCTCTTATTTGACACCATTTTTTGTGGTCTGCTTCTCTAATCAAATCCTGACTGGTACAAAGGACGAGAAAAAAATGATGCATTTTATCATTTGATGTCCATATGAAAACATCTTAGTAGAATAGAAATGGTAAGGGACTAACTACCTTGACTTGTTAAAGAATATGTCTAAAAGATCTCCACTCAGCATTATACTTAACAATGAAAGACTGAAAGTATTCATAATGAGATCAGAAATAAAATAGGTGTGTTTACTATTACTACTTTGATTTGTCATCTTACTAGAAATCCTAGCTTGTGTAATGATGCAAGAAAATGTAAATTATAAGAAAAACATGAAATACTACTTATTTTAAGATGACTTAATGTATATGTAGATAATCCAGTGTAATCTAGAAATAAACTATTATTAAGAAGAGGAATTTTCCAGGGGACTGTATACAAGGTGATGAAAATTAGAAAGTGAAATTTAAGGAATGATGGAATTTTAGTAGTTGTAGAAAACTTCAGTTACCTCTAAATAAGACTAATGAAAATGTGTAACACCTCTATGTTTAAAATGAATACAAGAGTTTTGTGATATTTACATATAGGAGTTTATTAGTCTACTTGGGTTGTTATGATAAAATATCACAGACTGGGTGCCTTAAATAATAGACATTTGTTTTCTCACAGTTCTGGAGGCTAGGGTCCAAGATGAAGTTGTCAGTGTTGGTTTCTGGTTAAGTCTCTCTTCCTAGTTTATAGATGGCCACCTTCATGCTCTGTCCTCACATGACCTTTTCTCTGTGTTCATAGAGAGGATGAGAAAAAGAAATCACTGGTGTCCTTCTATTTTTATAAAAATGCCAGCCACATGGGATTACGCTCCTATTCTTATGGTTTCATTTAACCTCAGTTGTTTTACTAAGGGACCTATATCCAAATATAGTCACATGGGAGGTTTAGTTACAGGTGAATTTTGAGGTGGGGCATAACTCTTCCCATAAGAGAGACTCCATTATTTATAGCAGCCAAAGTAGGAGACAGTTTAAATAACTACCAACAGTAAAATGCATAATTGTATTTTTTCTTAATATGGATTAGGAAATACTACACAGCAATAACTGAGAGAAATTTTACTACACATAGCATATTTTAATCTTACTGTTAAGTTAAAGAAGCCAGATATTAAGTAGTATGTACTTTTGGATTCCATTTATATAATGTTTATAAACAAACGAAAATAATCATTGATGACAGAAGTCAGGACACCAATTACCTTTGCAGAGGATACAGTAACTAAAGGGGAATTATAAGAGTACTGGGTTTTGGAAATGTTCTGTTTTTTTGTTTTGTTTTGTCTTTTGTGTGTGCGTTGTGATTACACAGGTGTATTCACTTGGTAAATGTTCATTCAATTGTACAGTCATGATTTTTAAACCTTGAAGTGTATTTCAATGAAGTTATTTTAAAAGGAACACTAAAAATTAGGGAAATATCACTCTTTAGGGAGCAATTATTTATACTTCACTGAAATCCTGGTTTTGAGTGAGCCAATTTATAATAAAGTAACATCTCTCCATGAAAGCTTAGATAGTAAGAGTGCATCAGTGACAAACAAATAAAACTGATCAGCTGTAGTTGTGGTTCCTGATTCCCTTATGTATGTACTTTGTTGCCATGTCTACAGCTCTATTACGAATAGTGTTCAGTGGCTGCAAACTGTACTGCTCCATTCTGTGTCTGAGGAGATGCTTACATTTCCAACATCATGTATTTTTTTAAATTGTTATCATTGAAAGTGTTCTTCCTCTCAATCTGTGTTTTTACAAAGTGTACCTAGTCTTCAAAATGTAGACATGTGGTTTTGTTCTCTCTTGAAGCCTCTTAATATAATCTCAGCTGAAAGACAATATTCACAGCTCTTTGTGACACTTACTGGACTTGTTTGATAATATAGGTGTTTTAAATGTGTCTAATATATTTAATCATAAATTATATAGAACAAAGTGCTATGGGCACATTAATATTTGGAAAATAGAAAATGGTAGGAAGAGTTGTTAAAATAAATGAGTTAAATTTTGAATAGAAATTAACTTACATAGAATTGGGATACAAAATCCCTCAGGGAATGAAACAGACAGAAGATAAATGTTAATTGAGAGTTTATATGTAGTGATAGTTTTTTAAAAAATATTTTTATTTAAGTATAGTTCACACAGAATTTTATATTGGTCATATTAGTGTGAGGTGTACAATATAGTGATTCAACATTTTTATAGTCTATTGTGATCAGTCCAGTAATTCTAAAAATCATCTGTCACTGTGTAAACTTATCACAATATTGTTGACTATGTTTTCCTCCACTTTAACCATCTCTTTGGTGAGGATGTGGAGGAAAGGGAACCCTTGTGCATGGTTAGTAAGATTGCAAACTGGGGCAGCCCCTATGGAAAACAGTATGGGGATTCCTCAAAACAACTAAAAACAGATATACCATACAACCCAGCAATTTCACTTCTGGACATTCATCCAAAGAAAACATTAATTTGAAAAGACATATTCAACCTTGTGCTCATTATAGCACTATTTACAATAGCCAAGGTATGGATGCAACCTAGATGTCCACCAACAGAAGTGTGGGAAAGACAGTGTGGTATATATATGCAGTGCAGCAATCAAAAAGAATAAAATCTTGACATTTGTGATATCATGGATGGATATCGAGGGTATTATGCTAAGTGAAGTAAGTCAGGCAGAGAAAGAAAAATATGTGTTATTTCACTTATATATGGAATCTTAAGAAAACAAAACAAAAATACGTAGAAACAGAAACCAAAGGGATGGTTGATAGTTTTTAAATGTGTGATAGCCTCTTTTGAGTGATCTAGTAGACTCTAGATCTCTAAGAAGAGGTTTCATTAAAGGATAAAATATAGAAGTGAGAAAATATTGAATCTAACTTGGCCAGATATGTGTATACTTACTTCTGGAACTTTCTCTGTTTTTTTCTGATGTTGAAATTTAGTAGTTCTGATATCCTGCTTTGTATATATGCTCAAAATGATTAAGTCAATTTGCCTCTTTCGTCTTTTACAACATATGTCAAATCTATTTTTTTAGAATTATCTGTAAAATATAGATTCAGTGAGGTTTATGTAATGCCACTTTAATACAGCAACTTGTCTAGTTCTATAGATTGGTTATGTTGATATATATTAAAATTTTGTTTTCCAAATAGCATACCTATATTAAATTAGTAAAGAGAATATTTGTGTGTTCTTCCTTACCAAGAATATTTTCTCACTTTTAAATATATATGACTCCAATAAATTTTTTATAAGTGTTTCAGAAATTAGAGAAATAGCCTAATGTACTTAATAAATACTTTCAACTGACATGAAAAATTTCAAAAACTCTTTAGTACTTCATGTCCTAGGGTCCTCATTGTTGTGAATCTTGAGTGATCTGGAAAGTAGTATACTGTGATAGTGTATCTAAATGAGGCTTTTAAATGATTTTAAGAATCTCTTTAATCAACATAATTTCTAGGGGCATTTTCTCACAAAAGAAGTATTAACTACTCTTCAAAATTATTTGGAGTAGAAGAAAAGTTTGTCCCTTTTTCTAATTTGTAATTCTTATAAACTATAGTATCTGAAAAACTCTTGTATTTAATGTAATACCGAACTCCCTGTGAACTCAGTGTTCATCTCTGTTGCCCATAACAGTAGTCATGTAACACTTAAAGAGATGTATATTTTTGGTTTAGATTCTTTGTAACTGAGAGGACAGTTTTCTGTCAATTGCATCATTTTACCTATGCTCATTTTATGAATCTTGTTTATTAATGTTACCCTGTGCATATGGTATTGTATGTAAAACAAAACGGAAAACAATAATTTAATCCAAGTTATGCAGACTTATAGACATCAAATCTTTAATGTTAGAGAAATGGCAGAGGGAGTGCCTGTATACCTATCAAAGAAAACTTTACTTGAACTCCAATTAGAGAATGACCTAATCACCACTTAACAATTTTTGTAAAGTATTCACAAAACGAAATATAGTTTGAATAAAAGAAATAAAGAAAGGGAAGTCACGCTCCATGGATTTTACTCTCGCACATATTTTAAGCTTTAGTCAATAAGTGGAAGATATTTTTCAAGACTTTCTGGCCTGTGCCTTGAAGAGACTGCACACAGGAATCATCAGGAGTGGCAAAGCTGGAAGAGAAACTGTGGTGGAGAGGGGCTTTTTATTCCTCCTCTGACTCAGCTTCTTAATTAGAAGATATAACTCCTGGAGGCAAGCCTATTTGGCAGCTGCAGAGCAGAGGTGAGTATCTACAGAAAAAAGCTTTGACCTAGAAACAAAAAGAAAAAAATAAAAGGGTCTGTGGGTGAAGGGATTGATGTTACCATGACTTTTAATCAAAGTGACTTACCCAGAAGCAGAGAACAAAATGACATTTACATAGTAGACGGCCTAAGGTGTAGAAATAAACTCACACACACACAAATATTCCCAGGTTATAACTGTTCATATTGCCAATTTCCTCCATAATGTACTCTGGGAGTTCAATTATAAAACTAAACTAAATACTATCAAAGCTCTATGCTTCAAACAACAAGAGATACATTCAATTAAAACATGTAAAGAAATAATGGACCAAATATATTCTAACCACATGGATAAAAATTCAGAGTAGACCCAGAATTACCTGTAATATAAAATAGAGTCAATGAGATTTATATAATATATGTTAGCACAGAATATTGTTTAGTCCTACAGATTGGTTAAGTTAATACATTACATAGAGCAACTTTTAAAATATCATACCTGTGTTAAATGCATAAAGATAATGTTTGATGACCTTACTACAGAAGGATTATGTATGGATCCTATTAAAAATATAGGTATATTATTGTCATATTGGGGATCTAATTACAATGTCAGAGTTTTACAAATTTATACATTTATTAAACTTTTTTACTTATGAATTAAAAAGTATTTTTAAGTATTAAAATAATTTTTAAACCACTCCAGGTAATTTTGACACAAAGCCTGGTGACACAAACTGGGGTCTCTTTTTCCTTTATAAATTCATGGTAATTCTTACAACTGAATAGAAAAATCCTTGTGAAGGTGTTAACCTGTATATTGTAATTAAACTGATTCACAGTAATGGTGATCCCACAACTTCAGTTTCACAGATGGACTACAATACTTTAGATCAAAGACTGTCCTGATGAAAAGGAAGTATTATATTATCTGCCAAATGATTATTGTACTCTTTTCCACCTCTTTTTCCCTATAATCATACTTGTTTTTTATACACCTTCCCATTCCCTCTTTCTCTCTACTCTTCTATTCTTCTGTATCCTTTGGTGAGTAGAAATTTTCTCCACAATTTCCCAAGGAAGTATGAAAAATTAGAAATTTAGTATCAGAAGTTTGAATTCCAAGTAATGCTAGGTACTTTTTTATGAGAAACAAAAAATTAAACAAATTTACTAAAGCTGCTGTTTATAGACCTGGCAGAGACTTGGAGAAGGCAATTAATTATTTAATAACAAATCAGTAACACCATCCCTAGTTTTCCAAATTTTTGACCTTCCATCGTAAATGCTATCATAAAATATGTCCCATTTTTATTCTTAAGAAGTGTTGCAGATAGTTATTGGTAAAATAACCGGTATAGCCATTATAAAATTGTGGTAGTATGTTTCTTTTTATCTTGTGTGATATATCACTAGGATAACTGCACAGACCCTCTGGTTTCTGTGACAAGACATCCATCAGCATTAACCTTGGGGGAAAAAGATAGATTTTTTGAGGGATTTTATATAATCCTTAGTGCAGGGTGATAATATAGGGACAGAAGAAATAAACAATAATGTTTAAGACACTGAATCATATTTGAAAAGATTAAGTAACAGGTGTTAAAAATTGTTTCTAATTGAAAGTACGAGATGTGGAATCTAAAAAGAAAAGTCAAGTTCAGATACAAAGAACAGATTGATGGTTGCCAGAAGTGGAGGTTGGGAGGTGGCAAATGGGTGAAGGTGGTCAAAAAATAGAAACTTCCAGTAATAAGATGAATAACTTCTGGGGTAGTGATGTACAGCGTGGTGAGTATAGGTAACATGATATGGTGTATTTGAAACGTGCTAAGGGAGGAGCACTTAGAAGCTCTCATCACAAAAAAAAAAAAAATTGTAGCTATGTAAGGTGATAGACATCAGGTAAACTTAGGAAGATAATCATTTTGCAGTATACACATATGTCAAATCATTATGCTGTACTTTTAAAACTAATACCACGTTATATGTTAATTATATCTCAAAAAAAATTAATGTTTAAAAAAGTAACACATATGACATCTGTTTAGGTGATTATATTTAACATAAGAATAATATAAGCATTACAAGCAATTGTCCCCAAGATCAGGTATAAAGTAAAAGGTCTAAGTAGGATCTGAAGACATTTTTTTAAACTTAAAATTCTCCAACTTTCCCAAATATCTAAAATGTTTAATTTTTAAATATATGCCACTAAGAAATTCTTCAGGAAGTATTTTTCTCCAGAATAAGTTCATACCTCTAGCTGTGAATTTGAAAAAATTATTCATTTAATTTGCAAACATGGTGTGGTGATGGCCAGAGGGAAGGGGTCTGATGAACAGTGTCAACAATAAAAATTAAATTAAATTTAAAAAATAAAATTTGAAAAAATAAATAAAATGCTAATTTTATTAAGGAATTATAAATTTTGGTGAAAATTGTGACAAATATAACTAGAAAAATTTTTTTTCTTTTTCATTTTTTTTTTAAGGAAAGGATTTTTTATGCCTGGATAAAATGATATTTTGTTATTAAAATTTTTTTTCTCCTAAGATGTTATTTGATAATTTTTGTGTTACTTTTTCTGCTTGTCCTGATTGGTAAGTTGGTCATTAATATACAAGTCTTAATTAGTTTACTATCTAATAAAGTGAATAGATTCAAAATTTAATGGTATCTTTACTTCAAAAGAATAAAAATATATTATAAGTTCTTTTGAAATATTTCTTATGCTATATATATATTTAAGTCAGCTGTTAAAAACATGTATAAGTATGAAATTACATGATGGAATAATCACACTTATGAAAAACTAAATAGCAGTTAGTGGTAACTTTAATATTAAATTTAAATATTTAAATAATATTTATTGTGAACATTTTTAATTTTAATAAAGAGTTATTAAATTCTAAACATTTTAAAGGCATGGTGTATGAGTGTAGATGTTTTCTTAATTATGTCATTGCCAAAAGTTCTCAGGTTGCAGTGTCATGTATATTAGCAGCAGTTCTATATTTTATATTATCTAAACTTTTAGCTCCATTGCAGTTTGAGAAATACAGTTACCTTCTAATAATGGAATTTAAACAATGAAACGAAATCCCTGACTCTGATGCTACTTGGCTTCACATCTTTCTCTTTGAAATGATGGCTAAGTGCACTAGCTCGCCAGGAGCTATTTTTACTTCCGTGATTCCATGGTAACAATTTTTTTTTTTTTAACCAGGGTTTCTTACACAAAATCTCCCAAAGTAAAGTTGATCTATAGGTAATAACATAGAACCAAGTAAAATGATTTATTTTGGGGGTGAATTAAAGGTAAGCAACTTACAATTTGCCCAGTACCCAGGGAGAAAAAATACAACTTTAAGAGATATGATCTAATAGTAAATTAGATTGGCTCATGTCTGAAATTTCAACCTTTCATTTTATTTGAATAACAATTTCTTGCCTATGTAGTATGTAAACATATTTATGTTTAGTCAGTACATCTGAATGATATAGGGAAATCATTTTTAAAAGGACTATATATAAAAAGTAGATATAAATCAAATATAATTTTGTACATACCAAAATTTCTTCATATTTAGAATTAAAGTATAAGAAAATGTTTCATGTGTGGACACACAGCATGGAAGTTCTTAAAGTTTAGTTCAAAATTAATTCAGAATTTTGCAATAGGAGCCAACCTCTGTCCATGAATTTGATTTCATATAAAGACAAAGCAGTAGCAAATGGTCTTTTATTCATACTTCATTTAACATTGCTTTATCTTTTTTTGTAATTTTAGAGAATAGAAATAGTAATTTATAATTTCTTTATTTTTTATGTCAGAAATGTCAAATAAAGTTTAGTCTATATTAGTGTTTTAATGCTTATATGTTACTTATTATATAACTAATTATATATATATATATATATATATATATAATTTAGCAAACCATTATTCAATGTTTTTCACTTACCAGCTATCTTTTTTAATACAGCTTATAATTATTAGTTTGCTATTGTTGCTTTGGTATTCCAAGATGTGGTATATCAGGGCCAACTTATTTGAACACTTGTTTTTCCAAATGAAATTGCATCATGCATTTTTATAGTTTAGAGTTTAAGATGTGAAACAGGTTATCTGAGCAAACAAGTTTATAGCAAGGTTTTTATTCAGTATGCTTAGTCCAACTAGATACTATAAATGCGATAAAACACAAAATAAAGTTAGGTGAATCAGGCTGTTCACAGGGTTTCTCCTTCAGTGTTAGGTTACATACATGTCTAACTGGTCACAGTTTTAGGTAGTGAATGACCTTCGGATGGTATAAAGCTGAACTAGGCAAAACAATTTTATTTATTTTTTTATTTAAAAAAATAATTTTTATTTTTCAATATCAGTTGACATAAGTATTATATTAGTTTCAGGTGTAGAGCATAGTGGTTAGACATTTGTGTAACTTACAAAGAGATCACCTGATAAATATAGTACCCATATGACACCATACTAATAATTACAATATTGACTATATTCCCTATGCTCTACTTTATATCCAAGACTATTTTGTAACTACCTATGTGTACTTCTTAATCCTTTCCCTTTTTACATACCTCTCAACCCCTCTCTCATTTGACAACCATCAAAATGTCCTCTATATAAGAGTTTTTTTCTGTTTTCTTTAGTTTGTTTTTATTATTTAGAATCCACATATAAGTGAAATCATTCAGCATTTGTCTTTCTCTGTCAGACTTATTTCTCTTAGCACAATACTCACTATGTTTATTTATGTTGTTGCAGATGGCAAGATTTTTATTTTATTTTTATGGCTAAGTTATATTCCATTGTGTAGATATCCCATATCTTTATTCTTTTATCTACTGGTGGACACTGAGGCTACTTCCATATCTTGGCTATGGTAAATAATGCTGCAATAAACATATAGATGTATATCTCTTTTTCAATTAGTGTTTTGGGTTTATTTGAATAAATACCCAGGAGTGGAATTGCTGGGAACTTTTTTGTCTCTTGTTATGGCCTTTGTTTTAAAGTCTATTTTGTCTGATATAAGTATTGCTATCCAAAATTTTGTGTGCTTGTTTCCATTTAAATAAAATATCTTTTCCAATCCCTTCATTTTCAGTCTGCGTATCTTTCTATCTGAAGTGAGTTTTTTGAAAATAGCATAAGTAAGGGTTTTGTTTTCTTATCTACTCAGCCACCTTATGTCTTTTGATTAGAGCATTTAATCCATTTATGTTTAAAGTAATTGTTTGGACTTCTGGCCAAGATGCAGGCCTGGTCAGACATGCTGCATCTCTCTCCAGAACTAAGAAGGAATACAGCTACCTCAAAACTAGAGACATCCAGAAGTTCCAGAAACTTGAGCTGCATGGAAATCTATAAAACAAAGATATAAATATTTATCCACAGGTAGGAGGGGCAAAGCCAGGGTGGAGAGGACATGGTGTGGTGGAGGCAGCAGCAGTGGGAGTGGCAGGCTGGTGAAAAGTGCAGTCACATGTTTTAAAATGTCAGGAGGAGCCCTGGCTGGTTGGCTCGGTGGATTGAGGGTCCGCCTGTGAGCCAAGTGTCACTGGTTCAATTCTTAGGGCACAATACTAGGTTGCATATCAGGCCCCCAGTTGGGGGCGTGAGAGAGAGGCAACCACACAGTGATGTTTATCTCCCTCTCTTTCTCCTTTCCCCTCTCTCTAAAAATAAAGTAAATAAACAAATAAATAAATAAATTATTTTTTTAAAAAAAGTCAGGAGGGACACCTACGGAGCACTCCCAGCACCAAACCAGACTACACAACTCTTGGTTCCAGCGCCAGGGGGAAAAAAAGCCTCATTGCTTCTGACTGTGCAAACCAGTGGGGTTGGAGTGGAGGAAGAAATTGTCTCTCAGCAGAGTCCCCCACAGCCCTAGAACACCCACAGACCCACCCGCTCTGGGAACGACAGCCAGGGCAACAGCTAGAGAGGTGCCAGTCCCATACAGAAGTGAGAGAAGTGCCTGGAAAAGAAGCGAGTGCTGAGCAAGCAGCATTGTACCCTTTCAGACCCCTCTCCCACATACAGTGCCACAGCATGGTGAAACCAGTCACTCATACTGATGAATACCTAAGGCTCCACCCCTTACAATGTAACAGGTGTGACAGCTCTACCTAAGACACAGAAGCAAACAAACACAGGAGCCTGTCAAGATGAGGAGACAGAGAAGTATGGCCAAAAAGAGGGGATGGATCAAGGTTCCAGTGGGAGAACTAAGTGACAAGGAGATAGCCAACCTAACAGACATAGAATTCAAAATATTGGTGATAAAGATGCTCACAGGCTTGACAGATATGCTTAAGTACCGCAAATGCATAAGGAAGGAAGTCAATGCTATGCAAAATGAAATGAAGGAAAATCCACACAAAACCAATGGTGAAGAGAAGGAAACTGGGCTTCAAATCAATGATTTGGAACATAAGGAGAAAAAAACAGTCAACTAGTACAGAATGAAGAAACAAGAATTGAAGAAAATGAGGAGAGGCTTAAGAACCTCTGGTACAACTTTAAACATGCCAACATCTCAATCATAGGGGAGCCAGAAGGAGAAGAGGAAGAGCAAGAAATTGAAAAAATATGTGAAAAAAAAATAATGAAGGAAAACTGAGGGAAATAGACATAGTCCAGGATGCATGGAGAGTCCCAAACAAGCTAGACACAAAGAGAACCGCACCAAGACACATCATAATTAAAATGCCAAAGGTGAAAGATAAAGAGGGAATCTGAAAAGCAGTAAGAAAAAAGAAGAGATTTTACTACAAAGGGGTGCCTATAAGCCTATCAGCCAATTTCTCAAAAGAAACTTTACAGGCAAGAAGCGACTGACAAGAAGTATTCAATGTGATGAAAAGCAAGGACCTACAACCAAAATTACTCTATCCAGCAAAGCTATCACTTAGAATGGAAGGGCGGATGAAGTGCTTCCCAGACAAGGTAAAGATAAAGAAATTAATCATCACTAAGCCATTATTATATGAAATGCTAAAGGGACTTATTTACAAAATAGATCAACACTTTAAAATGACAACAAAGATGCAACTATCAACAACTGAATCTAAAAAATAAAAACAAAATCCAACTAAGCAAACCAGATTAGGAACAGAATCATAGGCATGGGGATCATTTGGAGGGTTATCAGCTGGGAGGAAAAGGGGGAGAAATGGGGAAATGGTGCAGGGATTAAGAAGCATAATGGGTTGGTACAAAATAGATGAGGGGGAGTTAATAATATAAAAAAGGGTGAAGCCAAAGAATTTATATGCATGACCCATGGACATGAACTAAGAGAGTGGGATTGCTGGAGGGAATGGGGATACTGTGCAAAGGGGAGAAAAAGGAAAAAAGGGCCTACTGTAACAGCATTAATCAATAAAATATACTTTAAAAATTAAATAACTGTTGATAGCCATGTATTGATAAGAATATTATTATTGTCATTATAATATTCATGTTTTAATCTTTTTAAACTTCTTCTTCTTAAAGAAGTTTCTTTAACATTTCTTGCAATACTGATTTGGTGGTGATGAACTTTAGTTTTTTCTTCTCTGGGTAGCTCTTCATCTGTCCTTTTATTCTAAATGGCAGCTTTGCTGGATAGAGTAATCCTGGTTGTAGGTTCTTACTTTGCATCCTTTTGAATATTTCATGTAAATCCTTTCTGACCTGTTGATAAGTCAGCTGACAGCATTATGGGAGCTCTCAAGTAGGTAGCTAACTTCTTTTCTCTTGCTGCTTTTAAGATTCTCTCTTTGTCTTTAACCTTTGGCATTTTAATTACGTTGTGTCTTGGTGTGGGCTCCTTTGAATTTATTTTGTTTGGGACTCTCTGTGCCTCCTGGGCTTGTATGTCTTTTTTCTTCACTAGGTGAGGGAAGTTTTTAATTATTATTCAAAAAGGTTTTTAGTACTCTTCTCTTTCTGGTACTCCCTTGATGCAAATGTTGATATCTATGATGTTGTCCTGAAGATCTCTTACACTATCCTAATTTGTTTGGAGTCTTTTTTCTTTTTGCTCTTTTGATTGGGTGTTTTCTGCTACCTTTTCTTCTAAATCACTGACTCAGTCTCTGCTTCCTATTCCACTGTTGATTCCCTATAATGTATTTTTGGTTTTGGTTATTATATTCTTCATTTATTCCTGGTTCTTTGTTGATGGTCTCACTGAGATCTTTGTCTTTACAACGAGTGTTTTTAACTCTTTGTATGGTAGATTGGTAGTTTCTGCTTTGTTTAGTTCTTTTTCTGGAATTTTATTTTGTTCTTTCATTTGGAGCATGTTTCTTTGTTTGTGTCTGTGTATTAGAGCTGCTACATCTTCCAGTGTTGGTAGAGTGACCTTATGTAGTAGGTATCCTGTGGGGCCCAGTGGTGCAGTCTTCCTGGTTACTTGAGCTGGGTCCTCCAGGTGTGTCCCTTGTGTGGGTTCTGTGTGTTCTTCTGTTGAATTTGAGCCTTGATTGCTGTTGGCACATCAATGGGAGGGATTGACTTAGTTTGATTGTGAAGACTGGCTTTGACAACAGTAAAGGAATTGTTGTGCAGAGGCTAATCCTGTGGCATAGGATTTGCTTTAGCAGGGATCCGGTGCTGTTGAATCTGTCCCTTGAGTGTATTGTTTGTGGAGGTGGATGGGTGGTTCTCTGATGTAGTCTGAAGCTGGCCACTGGGTGTATTGGTTCTGGGGCCTCTTGGGAGGTACAAGCCAAGGTCAGCTGTTGCCTGTGCCATGCTGAGGGCCACTTTCTATAAGTTACAAAGTCATCTGTAGATTGTTGCCATTTATGCTGGGCTTGGAGGTGCCTGGGAGAGGCTGGACTGAGAACTGCAGCCAGCTTCCACCAATATCTGGCTTGGGGCTGCTTAGAAAGAGGTACAGTGCATGCTGAGGACAGATCCTGCTTGTTTGGGTTTATGAACATTTGATAGATTTTAGGAAAGTCTGCAGCATGAGCCAAGAAGGTTGTTTGTATGGAAATGCCAGTGGAAGTGGCCTGGGTAGGCCTGCAAGTTGGAAGGGTCAGCCTTAATAGTTTGAGCCAGGTTGATGGAAGCTCAGATATAGTGCCTGCCTCTGCCTGCGGGAAAAGGGCTCATCAAAAAAACAGTGGCTTCTACCAACACTTATGTCTGGGACAGAGCTGCCCCTCCAGCTCTCACCCTAAATCCAGGCAATTCAGTGCTTTGATGTATGTCCCTGGTATCTTTTGAGCTGCTGCCTCAGTGCTGGAGTTATGAGCAAGTAGTCCATTCACAAGCAAGTTCATGTGTGGGCCCTTTAAGAGGAATGCTTGGAATCCTAGAAACCCTGTTTCACTCAACCCCATGCTGGTTTTCACAGCCAGAATTTATGAGGACTTCTCTTCCCAGAACTGGAACCCTGGTCTGGGGAGCCTGGTGTGGGGCTGGGACTCCTCCTTTCCAATCTATTTTTAACCACCACACATGAGTGTGAGACCAGCCCATTCTACCAGTCTCAATGTGTCTTCTTCTGTATATCCTTAGTAATATGACTTTTGTTCAGTTAGACTTCAGGCATTTCTTAATGATGGTTATTCTGTACTTTAGTTGTAATTTTTTTTTATATCTATCAACAACTACTTTATTTTTTATTTTTATTTTTATTTATTTTTGGTTTTTCAAATACAGTTGTCCCATTTTCCCCCACCCAACACCCCCCTCTCCCGCAATCATATCCCTCCCCGTTGTCCATGAGTCATTTATACATGTTCCTTGACTAAACCCTTCCCTTCCTTATCCCCCTTCTCTCCCTCCCCCCTCCCCCCTACTGACTGCTATTCTGCTCTTTGTCCTATTTAGTTCCTTTGTTTGTGTTGTTCTTTAGTTTCCTGTATTAGGTGATATCATATGGTATTTTTCTTTCTTTGCATGGCTTATTTCACTAAGCATAATTCTCTCTAGTTCCATCCATGTTGTTGCAAATGGCAGGAGTTCCTTCTTTCTTTCTGCTACATAGTATTCCATTGTGTAAATGTACCACTGTTTTTCGATCCACTCATCTACAGATGGGCACTTAGGTTGTTTCCAGCACTTAACTATTGTAAACACTGCTGCTATGAATATAGGGGTGCATAAGTTCTTTTGAAGTGGTGTTTCAAGATTCTTCAGGTATAATCCTAGTAGGGGAGTCGCTAGTTCAAAAGGAAGTTCCAGTTTTAATCTTTTGAGGTAATTCCATACTGTTCTCCATAGTGGCTGCACCAGTCTTCATCCCCACCAACAGTGCAGTAGGGTTCCTGTTTCTCCACATCCTCACCAGCACTTGTTGTTTGTTGATTTGTTGATGATGGCCATTCTGACTGGTGTAAAATGGTATCTCATTGTGGTTTTTATTTCCATCTTCCTGATGGATAATGATGTTGAGCATTTTTTCATGTGTCTATGGACCTTCTGTATGTCCTCTTCAGGGAAGTGTTTGTTCAGGTCCTTTGCCCATTTTTTAATTGGGTTGTTTGTTTTCTTTATGTTGAATCATATAAGCTCTTTATATATTTTGGAAATCAGTCCCCTGTCTGTGATGTCATTGGCAAATATGTTTTCCCATATGGTTGGTTTCCTTTTCATCTTGCTGATGTTTTCTTTTGCTGAGCAGAAACTCTTTAGTTTGATGTAATCCCATTTGTTTATTTTTTCCTTTATTTCTCTTGCTTTAGGAGATGTATCCGTGAAGAAATTGTTACATGAGATATCTGATATTTTCTTGCCTATGTTTTCCTCTAGGACTTTTTTGGTATCATGACTTACATTTAAGTCTTTGATCCATCTTAAGTTTATTCTCGTGTGTGGTGTAAGTTGGTGGTCTAGTTTCATTTTTTTGCAGGTCCCTATCCAGTTCTCCCAGCACCATTTGTTAAAGAGGCTCTTCTCACTCCATTTTATGTTCCTTCCTCGTTTATCAAATATTAGTTGACCATAGAGGCCTGGGTTTATTTCTGGACTCTCTATTCTGTTCCACTGATCTATATGTCTGTTCTTATGCCAGTACCAGACTGTTTTGATCACAGTGGCTTTGTAGTATTGTTTAATGTCTGGTATCGTGATTCCTCCTGCTGTGTTCTTCTGTTTCAAGATTGCTTTTGCTATTCGGGGTCTTTTTTTGTTCCATATGAATATTTGGAGTATTTGTTCTAGGTCAGTGAAATATGTCACTGGTATTTTAATAGGGATTGCATTGAATCTGTAAATGGCTTTGGGTAGTATGGCCATTTTGATGATGTTGATTCTTCCCATCCAAGAACATGGTATTTGCTTCCATTTATTTGTAACGTCCTTAATTTCTTTCTTCAATGTTGCATAATTTTCAGTGTACAGGTCTTTTATCTCTTTGGTTAAGTTTACTCCTAGGTACTTTATTTTTCTTGTTGCTATAGTAAATGGTATTTTCTTTTTTGTCTCTGTCTCTGATATTTTATTGTTGGTGTACAGAAATGCCTTAGATTTCTGTATATTTATTTTGTACCCTGCTATTTTGCCAAATTCACTTATATCAAGTAGTCTTTTAGTGGAGTTTATAGGGTTTTCTAGGTATACTATCATGTCGTCTGCAAACAGTGATAGTTTTACTTCTTCTTTCCCAATTTGGATGCCTTTTATTTCTTTGTCTTGTCTGATTGCTGTGGCTAGGACTTCCAACACTATGTTGAATAGGAGTGGAGAGAGTGGACAACCTTGTCTAGTTCCTGAATTCAGGGGGAATGCTTTTAGTTTTTGTCCATTGAGTATGATGTTGGGTTCAGGGATCTCATATATAGCCTTGATTATGTTAAGCTATGCTCCCTCTATTCCCATTTTGCTGAGTGTTTTTATCATAAATGGGTGTTGTACTTTATCAAATGCTTTTTCTGCATCTATTGATAAGATCATGTGATTTTTGTCTTTCATTTTGTTTAGGTGATGTATTATATTTATTGATTTGCGAATATTAAACCATCCTTGCATCCCTGGAATGAAGCCCACTTGATCATGATGTATGATCTTTTTGATGTATTGCTGGATCCTGTTTGCCAATATTTTATTGAGGATTTTAGCATCTATGTTCATCAGTGATATTGGCCTGTAGTTTTCTTTCTTTGTTGTGTCTTGACCTGGTTTTGGGATTAGGATAATATGGCTTCATAGAAAGAGTTTGGGATTTTCCCCTCTTCTTGAATTTTTTGGAACAGTTTGAGGAGGATAGGAGTTAGTTCTTCCCTGAATGTTTTGTAGAATTCGCTTGTGAAGCCATCCGCTCCAGGGCTTTTGTGTGCAGGGAGATTTTGGATTACTGTTTCAATTTCCTTCTTTGTTATTTGTCTGTTGAGACTTTCCACTTCTTCTTGATTCAGTTTTGGAAGGTTGTAGGTTTCTAGAAATTTGTCCATTTGTTCTAGATTGTCAAATTTCTTGTCATACAGTTGTCTGTAGTAATTTCTAACTATCATTTGTATTTCTGTGGTGATTTCTCCTCTTTCATTTCTGATTTTGTTTATTTGGGTCTTCTCTCTTTTTTTCTTGATGAGCCTGGCTAGAGGCTTGTCAATTTTGTTTATTTTTTCGAAGAACCAACTCGTAGTTTTGTTGATCTTTTGGATTGTTTGTTTAGTCTCTATGTCATTTAGTTCTGCTCTGATCTTGATGATTTCGTTCCTTCTTCTTGCCCTAGGCTTTGTTTGTTGTTGTTGTTCTAGTTCTTGTAGCTTTATGGTTAGGTTTTTTATTTGAGATTCTTCTATCCTTTTCAGATAAGTCTGTATTGCTATGAACTTCCCTCTCAGGACTGCTTTTGCTGTGTCCCACAGGTTTTGGGCTGTTGTGTGCTCATTATCATTAGTTTCTAGAAATTTCTTGACTTCTTCCTTGATGTCATTGTTAACCCATTCATTGTTTAATAGCATGTTATTCAATCTCCATGAGTTTGGGTGTCTTTAATTTTTTTCTCTGAGGTTGATTTTTAGTTTCAAGGCATTGTGGTCTGAAAAGATGCTTGATATGATTTCAATTTTCTTGAATTTGTTGAGGCTTGTTTTGTGTCCTATCATGTGGTCTATCTTTGAAAATGTCCCATGTGCACTTGAAAAGAATGTATATTTTGCTTCTTTGGGGTGGAAAGTTCTATATATATCAGTTAAGTCTATGTGGTTTAGTGTGTTGTTCAATGCCTGTATATCCTTGGTGTTTCTTTGCTTTGATGATCTGTCTATTGTTGATAATGGAGTGTTGAAGTCCCCTACTATGAGTGTGTTGTTGTTGATATCCTTCTTGTGGTCTTCTAGTATTTGCTTTATGTATTTGGGTGCTCCTATGTGGGGTGCATATATGTTTATCAATGTTATATCTTCTTGATGGATTGTTCCTTTAAGTATTATGAAATGTCCTTCTTTGTCTCTTTTTATTGCCCTTGCTTTGAAATCCGTTTTGTCTGATATGAGGATTGCTACCCCGGCTTTTTTTTCAGGTCCATTTGCTTGGAAGATTTTTTTATATCCCTTTACTTTCAGTCTGTGTAAATCTTTTGCTTTCAGGTGTGTTTCTTGTAGACAGCAAATATGTGGGTCCTGTTTTCTTATACATTCCATTACCCTATATCTTTTAATTGGAGCATTTAATCCATTTACATTTAAGATTATTATAGATGTGTATTTATTCATTTCCCTTTGTACCTCTGTTCCTCTCCTCTCTTGTTCTTTTCTTCTTTTTTCTTAGAACACTCCCTTTAGCATCTCTTGCAATGCTGGTTTGGGGGAGATGTATTCTTTTAGTCTTCCTTTGTCTGAGAAACTCCTTATTTCACCTTTATTTTGAATGAGAGCCTTGCTGGGTAGAGTATTCTTGGTTGTAGGCCTTTGTTTTTCATTGCTTGAAATATTTTTGACCATTCCCTTCTGGCTTGTAATGTTTCTGTTGAGAAATCAGTTGATAGCCTTATTGGAGCTCCCTTGTATGTTATTTGCTGTTTTTCTCTTGCTGCTTTTAGGATTCTCTCTTTGTCTTGAAATGTTGCCATTTTAATTATGATGTACCTTGGAGTGGGTTTTGGGGGGTTCCTCTTCATTGGAACTCTCTGTGCTTCCTGAACTTGTATAACTTTTTCTCTCATCCGGGTCGGAAAATTTTCTGTCACTATTTCTCCTATCAGTTTTTCTATTCCATGCTCCTTTTCTTCTCCCTCTCTAATTCCGATGATCCTGATATTATTTCTTATCATGCTATCCTGTAATTCCCTTACATCTTGTTCATATTTTTTCAATCTTTTTTCATTTTGCTGTATTGTCTGGGAGTTTTTCTCTACATTATCTTCTAACTCACTAATCCGATCCTCTGCTTCATTTAGTCTGCTTTTGACTGATTCTACTGTGTTTTTCAGTTCAGAGAGTGAATTCTTCAATTCTTCCTGGTTCTTGTTAGTAGTTTCAATGTCTTTTTTTATGCTGGTGTAGTTCTCTGCAAGTTCCCTGTAATTTTCTTGGAGCTGCTGGTAACTTCCTTGGAGGTTGTCATAGTTGATTTTAAGGATTTCGAGTATATTGAACTTCTTTACCACCACTGTTTTGAATTCCATGTCTGACATTTGGGCTATGTTTATTTTATCTATCTCTCTTTCTGAGGATTCCTCTTTTCTTTTCATTGAGGGTTTATTTTTGTGTCTTACCATGTTGGATTCTTTTTGTTTGTTTTTATTTATTTGTTTATTTATTTTTGGGGGTGGGGCGGATGGTCTGCTTTGACTTCCCTCCTTTGTGATGTGAGATTATTTATGGGAGATCTGGGGGTTTCAGTGGTGCAGTCTCTTTGATATCCTGAGCCTGATGTTCTTGGGTTACCCTTTATGTCGTTTGTTTATGCTGTCTGGTTATATTTCAGATATTCTTTGGTAGGATCTTCCCTCTGGCTAGTTGTTTGAGAGTCACTCTATCCACTTTGTCTTGAGTTCTTTTGTGGAGATGTCAGTTCAGCCTTGGTGTGGCCTCTTCTTTTTCTGTGTCCACAGCTGGTCTAGTGTGGCGGTTCAGAGGTTCTTGTTTCTTGCAGCACTGGTGTGTGCCCGTGGTTGCCGCAATGGTGTGCGCCCGCGGTCGCTGGCACGGCGCTCCCTTGCTGCCCTCTGGAGCCAGCTGAGGTGTCCTTGCACAGGCACCCCTGCACGCGCGGGAGGGCCCTGAGAGCTTGCCCCGCAATTGGCGCCTATTGTTGCAGGGCCGAGGTGTTTCCGCACTCACACAGAGGTATTCCCGCGCACGAGTCCCTGCACGCGCAGGCGCCCGAGGGCTTGCCCCGCAATTGGCACCTATTGTCCCTGGGCTGAGGTGTTTTTGAGCTCACATGCCCATCCTCTTAGTCCTGCTGAGCTGAGCTCCGGGAGTTGGTCTCTCGCCTCTTAGGGCGGGGCCCCGAATGCTTGTGCACAGCGGAAGTGAGCGTCTGTGAGTCGCTGCCACCTGCTGTTCCCGTGCCACAGCCGCCCACCTTCCCTCACCCATCTGGGCGGGGACAAGCAGAGCCTGAGCTAGTGGTCTGAGTTCTGACTTGGGGCCTGGCGCCCGCTGGAGCTGGCTAGGGGTGTTTGCGCACGGCCTTCTGCGTGTTCAAGGGACCCTCCCTGTGCCCGTTGGGGCACTGATCTTATGTCCATTGGGGAGTGTCCGAGGAATGCCTGGACTCACTGCCCCACGTACCTGGGCCAGTGAATGAGAGCACTTCCCTATGCGCACCCCCGGGACCCAAGGGTAGGATTGGGGAGTGGATAAGTGCGCCTCTGCGCCTACACTCCTCAAGAACGGCCTACCACCCCCAAACTTTCCTCCCCTCTCCACCGTCCACTAGAGAAAAATATAAAGGAGAATTATGTTCTCACTTGCCCGGAAGCACACTGTCTCCTGTCCTTCAGCGCCAATGCCACCTGGTCGAGTCCTGTCTCTGCCAGCGGGCAGAGATCCGCTCTCCTCCTGACTCCTCTCCTGGGTAGCCTGTGGTCGCCAAAAATCCTTAGTGTACTTCCAGTTGCAGCTCCCCTTTTCCTTCACTATCCTCACTAAACAGGTTGTTCCCAGATGGATTTTCTCTAATCCAGCAGTGCCATGGCTCAACTCCTGCCAGTGTCCAGCTGCTCATTGAGATGTTCTGTCTGCAATTAGTCCAAACTACAGACAGGTCTCAGGAGCCTGAAAGCGCAGCCTCCCCTCACTCGTCCGCCATCTTCCCTCTCAACCTAGTTGTAATTTTGAGGTGTCATGCAAGGAGGTGAGTATAGTGTTTACCTATCTGCCATTTTGACCAAAAGCCCTGGGTAAAACAATTTTAGAAAAATTAAGTCATCACTATAATAAAGCTAGAATTCTATGACTCTTTCTAATTTTACTCATAGCTAACCAGAAATTTGTTTGAGGGACCACAATATGTCATTTTCCCTAATATGCATTATTAACATTGGGAAGTGACATAAACAATAGTACACTGAGACAATAGCACATATGACATGGGTTGGAATTTGGTCTCTTACAAGCAATTAACAGTTTTAGCTTTATAGGGGAAATATGATACTTAACACATTAAAGAGCTATATATTATACCTTCTCAGTGAAAAAAACTTGTTTTAAGCTTTTTTATTTTGAAATAGTTTTATATTTACAAGATATGCATTGATAGTAGAGTGAGGTCCCATATATCCTTCATATAGCATTATCTACTGTTAACACCTAGATAACCATGGTACATTTATTGAAACTGAGATATTAACATTGGTATAAAACTATTAAGGACATCATAGACTTATCTCAGAATTTATCAGTTTTTCTAATTGTGCCCTTTTTCTATTCTAGTATCCAATCCATGATACCATGTTGCATTTAGTTGTCATGATTTAGTCTGCTATGATATGTGACCATTTTTCAGTTTTTTTAAATTGTGCTTCATGACTTTAACACTTTTTGAAGAGCAAATAGTGTCAGATATATTTTCAACTGTCTGTCAATTTGTGTTTAATGTTTTGTCAGTATTAGACCGGGGTCATGTATTTTGGACATGAACAGCACTAAGCTGATAGGCCTTCTCAGTGCACCTTAGGAAATACATGTTATTGACATGAACTTATGTTGACCAGAGTGATGTGCAACCCTGATCACTCGGTTAAGGGGCCCTTCTTTTTAAAAATAATTTTGTTCCAGTGGAAACATTCTACATTTTGATAGCATTAACATACAGTTCAATGATATGAATAGCATTTTGACTAAAATCACAAAAATTTCAGATGATTGTTCTATACTTTTAGCATAATGTTATACTATAAATAGTAAAAATAAAGGTGACATGTTTGTATAACTACTTATGACATATTTTTCTGTCTTGCATCTATTTTTTTCAAAATTATTTATTTGTTTTTTTGTTTATTTATTTATTTTTAGAGAGAGGGGAAAAGAGAAAGAGAGGGAGAGAAACATCTCTGTGTGGTTGCCTCTCACTCATGCCCACAACTGGGGACCTGACGTGCAACCTAGTCATGTGCCCTGACTGGGAATCGAACCAGCGACACTTGGCTCACAGGCCTATGCTCAATCCATTGAGCCACAGCAGCCAGGGTTCCTGTCTTGTATCATTATGGGTTTGAAAGGTCTCCATAGTCCATTGAATAAAATATCTTCTGAGGGGAAACAGAAGTTTGTTAACGAACCTTCCATTAACTGAATTACTTATGAACTGATATTCACAGTTTGTAAACTCCTCATTCCCAGAGCATGGTGTACATGTACACGGACTGGTGATGATGCTTTATTCTACCCTACACTTGTTACTCTACTTTTTGAGTTGAATGTTTAACAAGGGTCTATATTGTTTGTTCCTAAATGAATTCATGCAGCTGAATTTGTTATGGTGTTATATAAAATAATTAAATGTTATGTCCATCTAAGATTTGCAAGAAAGATGATTAGAATAAAAGCAAGCCACCAAAGATAATTTCATATTCAATGTGAATAAGGTGACTATATATGAGAAAACATATTGTAAGTTTTTGAATAATTCCATTATAAGAATGCTAAGGAAATGTATTCAAATTATAGATCTATCTTAAAAGAAAATGAGAAATCATAAGGGTGGCAAGAAAAATGGAATGCAAATAGTTATCATCAAAAAGGACTTAGCTCTAAATCAAAATATTGCAAGTGAAAATACATTTAAGTACAATTATATGGCACTTTAAGATGGGGATATATTCTGAGAAATGCTAGGCAATTTTTGTTGTGCAAACAACATACTGTCCTTATACAAACCTAAATGGCATACCTAATACACACCTAAGCTATATGGTATAACCTGTTGCTCCTAGGCTACAAGCCTGGACAGCACGTTACTATACAAAAAATTAAAATTAAAATTAAAAAACCCATGAGATCAAGACTAAATCAATCATAAGAGAAAATAATATAATCAAGAGTCATGGTAAACAGGAGACATATGAGGCTTCTGCTTGTATAATAAGCATATTGTGTTCAACATTAGAAAAAATTGCACTAGTGTATTCAACAGTCCATGTAATACATCATCCAATTTATAAAATATTAAATGATATAAAAACAACTCAAAATTAGAATTTTATAAACTATAGCCAACAAGGGAGAAAATAAATGGATAATGAAGTTTACATTGTGGGATCAAAATGGTCTTTCATAAAAATGATTATTATATTTGAGAACAAAGAGACCTAAGAATTAGATAATAAAATCATGAAGAGGCTAAAAAGTAGCACAGGGAAAGGCCCTGAGTGAGAAGAAAATTTGGGCCATTCATGGAAGTGGAAGAAGAGCTTTATGTATGGAGTATGGAGTGGTTGGGTGCAATTGGAAGGCTATTACAAAGGAACCCTGCCTGTGAGGAGGAATAGACAGGCACTCCAGAGGAAGCACTGCCTCCTGTAGGGAAGGGAAGAACTATGTGAATGACACACTGAGCTAGGAGAAAAAAGAGAAAACCACTAGGAATGGAGCAGAGTCGGTGGTGAAGATCAAGAACTATGAAAGGTAATTAATGGAAGAGCAGTAAGGCTGAAGCACTGACCATGGTGAAGAATGAAAGGACAATACAGATAGAGCAGTGCCTGTGGTGAAGAGTGGGAGGACGCCCTGAAGGGAGCAGGGCCTGTGGTGCACCATGGGAGACTATTATAGATGGAGCTTGTGGTAATGAGCACAAGAGCACTGTGGAAGAGGAGGTGTCTGGAAATAACTGAAAAAGCACTGTTTGCATCACTGGAGTGATGCAGAATGTAACAGTGATATGGATGGGGCAGAGCCTGAGGTGAAAAATGGAAGAGGCCTGAGTTTGATGCTTTGCCTTTGATGATCACAATAGGCAAAGCACTATTTGTGGTAAGAAATGAAAGAACACTATGAAGAGTACACAAAGTCTCATGGAAAAACAATAAATTCAGTTAAACTAAGCTTAAGACCTTTCGTAAAAATATACTTAAGAAATAAAGTGACCAACCAGAAACTTAAGTAAATATTTTCAAATTTTTCAAAAATTGAGCATCAATATTAGATAAAGTATCAGTAGTTCCCAGAATGTTAAAAAATTCTCACATCGCTGATAAACACAAACAAAGCAACAGAAATATGGGCAAAAATTATACACTTTATTAGGTAGTAAATATACATGGCTAGGAAATACATGAGAAAACACTCAATTTCATTAATAATCAGGAAATGAAGTCTCAATGCTATAGACAAAAATTGCAAGTGACTTTTACTACTAAATTATGTCAAGTATAAGGGTTCATCCTGAACTTTCTTGAATGCTGCTATTGAAAGTGTATTTTGAAAACAGTTTGTCATTATGTAATGATACTTGGTTATTATCCTACTATATAATCCAGCTATTGCAGTCCTAAGCATATAATTTGGAGAAAGGCTTGTAGTTGTTCATGAAAGGGTATTTATGATAGTCCTCATATCAGCATGTATTATATTGCAAAAGCCCATCAGTATTACATTAGGAATGAAGAATTGTGGTATAGTCATAAAATGGAGTAACATTTAATCATTGTTGAGGATAGGGGAAAAGTCATAAAAGAAAGCTTGCTGATGCAGTTTCCTGAATGGCTTTGTGGACTATCTCTAGCAAAACAACCATAACCGATAAAAATTAAACAAGCATACAATTGTCTGAAGTTTCCAGAAGTAATCCTATGCACCTACAGAAAATGCAGAAACATTTCTTCAAGAGCATCTACTAAATCCCAAGAAGAATAACAAGTATGTGGCACTTGTCCCTATCACTCCCATTCTACTTGCCACCTTCCTAACTCAGCATGATGGAAGCTCCACTCTGGATAGCTGTGGCAAAAATGCAGAGCTTTCTCTTTCCCAGCTCTCAGCCAATGATGATGCTGTCTCCCCAGGAGAGGCAGGCTTTCAGCATTTCTTATTCACTCCTCACTCCTGCTCCAAGATTAAGGGTGTCCCTTTACCCACCTAGTCTGCTGGTGTAGGCTAGTTCTACACCAGGTGTGGGTGATTAGGGATACTGATATGCCAATCACCCTTACCCTCATGTGCTTGTATGGCAGAAGTTTCATACCAGAATAGGTAAGCTGAGAAGACTAAAGACTACCATCTCTTCATCCACCCAGCCCCTTAAAGAGGGGTGTCACTCTAAGAGAAGCAGGTGGCTCTCTACTTGTGCACTGCTGGAGCAGTGGTGCAGATATTTAGCTCAGGGGGAGAGGCTGGCTATAAGAACAGAGAGCTCTGAGCTCTCCCCAAAAGAACTGACTATATTTATTAAGCAATTATTAATAACAGAAAGCTGGTAGCTGCATGAGAAAAAGCTAAACTCTAGGCCAGTACTAGAAAGAATCAGGGAAAGATACAACTAAAAAGAGCCCTCCTGTGATCAGAACAAATTTTAAAGAGTTGCCTCATAACTATCCCTGAAAAGAGCCATAATTTAATTGGATCATGATGTGTACAATTTGTGCCCCAGGACATTGTCAAAGACAAGAGAGCAGTCAGCCAGCAATTAGTGTAACCTAACTGCTAGTATGATACCCAGAAAGGCTTACAGCTTAACTGAGAGATCAGGGAATGAGGCCGAGAGTTAGTTTTTAGCAGAGAGTTCTGCTAAAGCCACTGTCATGTCATGTGCCCAAGGCTATACTTTCTGGGGAGTGAGATGAGAGAAAAGAATTTTAAAAAGAAAACATAATGACTGAATATTTCCTCAAAACCTATTCTACACACCCAAGAATCTCAACATACTCTTAAACAGAATAAAAAGAAATAAATCTACACTCAGATATAGCACAGTAAAACTAATGAAAGAAAAAGATTTTCAAGAACACCTTGAAAGCAGCAAGTCCTTGTAATAATCGTATACAAGGGAACTTCAATAAAATTAACTGTCATATATAATGGAGGCCAGAAGGTATTTTGATGATATATTCAAAATGCTGTAAACAGATACAAAAATGTCAGGATTCATATTCAACAAAATTATCTTTCACCAATGAATATGAAATAAAGTCATTCACAGATAAACAAAAATAAATGTTACATATCTAGCAGATGATACTTACAAGAAATACTAAAAAAAAATTTCTTTATGTAAAACAAAATTACCCAGACAGTAATTTAAACCAATGCCAGAAAGTAAAAGCTCTGGTAAGCCTAATTTTAAAAAAAGTAACAACCAATAAAAAATGCATATTTCTTCTCCCAATATATCTCATCTGATTTAAGACAATTGTATAAAGCAATATGAATATAATTGTATGGTGGGGGTCTATAGCTTTTAGATAACCTAGTTGATATGAATTAATTCCTGGAAAAAAATAATTATTGAAATTATTAAAATTGACTCTAGAAGTAATAGAAAATGAACAGTCTTGCATCAAGAAAAGAGGCCAAAGGAGCACATTTTAAAATGTCCTTTAAATAAAGCCCATGCTGACAAGGGCTTCAATAATGGATTCTCAAAGTGCTAAAGCCAGAGTTACTACATGACCCATCATCTCCACTTTGATCTAGCTAGGAGAAATAAAAATATATGTCCACAAAAATGAAAAACACCTGCACATGAATGTTCATAGAAGCATTATTTATAATAGCCAAAACATGAAAGTAGCTCCAATGTCTATCATCTGGTGAGTAGAAAAATCGTTGTTTATAACATTCCCTTATATTTTTATTGCTGTAAAATTAATATTGTGTCCTTTTTCACATCTGATTTTACTGATCTGAAAATCTCTCCTTCTCTTGGTTAGTCTAGCACAACTCGATGAATATACTAAAAACCACTGAATTGTATACTTTAAAAGGGTGAATTTTATGAAGTGAGTTATATCTCAATAAAGGTGTTATAAAAAAGCAAAACAACAAAAGAAAGTACATAAAATTTTCCATTCTAGAGTATAGACAATGGCGCATACATAGGTGATAAAAGGGAGAAGAGAGCAAGGACATGTTGCCTGAGAAGTCAGGATAATGGCTATTTTCAAGAAGGAGGGATGGGCATGTGATCAGGGAAGGGCACAGAGGACACCACTGCAGCACTTTTTTCAAAATACCTACTTTTCTAAAACATCTGGATGATCATTCTGGGCACATTGCTGCAGTTCTAATGAGAAATAATATAGGCTGGAAAAGCAAGAACACATAATTGTTGGGAGCAAAAAGTGATTCATCCCTGTGGAGAGTTTTTTCTCATTGTGTGAGCCTCTTGATTTATTTTAATAAGTCTGACATGACAGAGGGCAATCTATTGGCTATTCTGTTTTCCTCAACCCCCTCCTCACCTCCCACCAACCATCCCACACTCCAACTCATTACCCTACTATGTACCCAGAGAGATTTTTTCCTTATGGAGTGCCTTCCCAGCCTTATTTCATGCTGTTTACAGGGGGTTTGGCCAGTATGAGTTACTCACAAGAGATCAGAGTGTGGGAGGAAAGAGTACTGGGATTAATCCTTTTGTTCCTTCTCTTCTGCCTCACGGTTTGTAGAAATTCTATTTGGTCTACAGCTTCTGTCTGACAATGCTTTTCCCAAGGTTCCTGCTCTTAAGAAAATTCTACTAACAGTCTCTTGTACCTTCCCTACATGCTACGTTGTCTTCCTGCTGTTGTGAATGAATGTGTGACTCAGTGTTGCCTGTTGGTTCTCTCAATCCTGCTAACACTTCTGTAAATAGTCTCTTTATTAAAAAATCTTACAAAAAAATCTCAGCTGAATATATTATCTGGTCTCTGCTTGGTCCTTAATTGCAATAAGATTAATCAGAACTTCCAAACTTCCATTCAGCTATTTCTATACAATCTATCAATGCAGAAGGTTGAGAAATAACCCATGTATTCATTTAGTAAAATCACACATTATAAATAATTCACATACACAAAATGAAGTTTTGTTATTCTTTTTTTTCTTCATGTTAATGACCTAACTATTCAGATCTTTGTAGTCCTTTGGTTATGAAGAAGTTTTATACTTAAATGAAAGTCATTATTTAGTAGAGATGCATGTATGATTTTATAAATATTTTGGTAGTTTTTTCATGTGTAATTTTTAAGAACATGTTACAACATCTTTTATTATAGGTTTCAGTGAATTCTTTTTCATGTAAGAAACAAAAAAGAAAAGGTAAATATTTAAATAACATGTATTGATTGGCTTTTCTCAAATCTGAACTGTGCTTAAGTACATTTCTTATATCACTCTTGTCACAATATCTGAAGCATGACTGAGGTCCTGATGTTCTATGATAGTTATTGTCCCAATTGAACCTCTGGATAATGCTAATTATAGTTTAAATAAAATCACTAGTCAGTCACAGATTTTACAACGTCTAGTATTTCTTACTGGAAGTTGCTATATTTGAGATAACAGAAACACACCTGCAGTACAAATAGTATAATATACTATAAGCAGTTAAACTGGCAAGTCAGAAAATTGCGTGTGGTACCCAGATATAAGAACCAAACAGATAGTCAACAACAACAAAATATGTTGTCCTGGAAAATAAAATACAAATTGTAAGTATATGTATTATAGAAAATCTCCTGGACTCCCAGCAAAATGTTTACAAATTCCCATGGACCCAAGCATCACACTAGGAGAAGTAGGCACAGAAAGAACAATGTGAGTGCAACTAACCAGGTTTATGAATTTTGTATTGTTATTTCAATGCTGCATTATTGTATTATATACAGTATATAATAATGATACCATATTATTATTTCAATATGGTTATAATCAAGTGACATATTATTAAACAGCACAGACTTCATATTCAATGCATGTGATCCAATTCCAAAATACTTAAAATAAGGGACAATTAAACAGATTCAGACCCAATTATAAGGTGGATGAGATGCTTTTTCTTGAATTCAGTATGTACTATCCTACCAGGTAAACAAATAAAATATATTAGTTTAACATTTCTTGGAACCCATCTCCTTTTGGTAAATCACTCAGTTAATCTGTCCTTGAAATGTTAGGAAAGAGTTAACTAAGAAATAATTTACAAGCAGTGACATCTAAAACTTTTATATAATTGTGTTTTTTAATCACACATATTCTGATAACTTAAACACTCCACCTATTTATAGATGTAGAGACCTTAGGTATCTAAGTGAAGTATGAACCTAATATATTAAAGGAATAAATTGGTTGTTTTATTATTTTTATATTTTTAAAAATTTTATTGTATTTTTCCATTATCATTTAACTCCCTTATAGCCCCCTCCCCCTGCAATCACCACACTGTTGCCATGTCCATGAGTCCTTTTTCCTTTTTGCTCAATCCTTCCACCCCTAACCACCCTATAGCTGTCATCTTGTTCTCTATCTATGAGTCTTTGTCTATTTTGCTTGTTAGTTCAGTTTGTTCATTAGATTCCACATATAAATAAAATTATATGGTATTTGTCTTTTTATGGTTGGCTTATTTCACTTAGCATGATGTTCTCCAGGTCCATCCATGCTGTTGCAAAGGATAAAATATTCCACCTTTTTTATGGCCAAGTAGTACTCCATTGTGTAAATGTCCCTGTCATTTCATCCATTCAAGTACTGATGGGCACTTGGGCTACTTCCATATCTTGGCAATTGTAAATAATGCTTCAATGAACATAGGGGTGTTCATGTTCTTTTGAATTAGTGTTTTGAGTTTCTTTGGACATATTTCAAGAAGTGGGGGTACTGGGTCAAAAGACAGATTCATTTTTAATTTTTTGAGGTATCTCCATACTTATTTTCACAGTCTGCATTCCCATCAACAGTGCAAAAGTGTTCCCTTTTCTTCACATTCTCACCAGCACCTGCTTGTTGATGTATTGATTATAGCTATTCTGACAGGTGTGAGGTGATATCTCAGTGTGGTTTAAACTTGCACTTTTCTGATGATTAAAAACATTAAGCATCTTTTCATATGTCTACTTGCTATCTTTATGTCCTCTTTGGAGAAGTTTCTATCCAAGTTCTTTGCCTATTTTTTAATTGGACTGTTTGTTTATTTGGTTTTGAGTTTTGTAAGTTCTTTAGAAATTTGGGATATTAACCCCTTCCTTACCAGTTGTATTGGAGAATATGTTCTCGCATTCTGTGGATTGTCTTTTTATTTGTTGATGGCCTCTTTTTCTGTGCAAAAGCTTTTCAGTTTAATGTAGTCTCATTTTTTTTTCTTTTTTGTTTTCCTTGCCTGGGGAGATATATCAGATAAAATATTGCCACAAGCAATGTCCAAAATTTTGCTGCCTATGTTTCCTTTTAGGACTTTTATGGTTTTGGGTCTAATATTTAAGTATTTGATCCATTTTGAATTAATTCTTGTGTGTGGTAAAAGAGGGTTGTCTAGTTTCATTTTTCTGCACATATCTGTCTAATTTTCCCAACACTATTTATTGTTTAAACTCTTTAGCCCATTGTATGTGCTTGCATCCTCTGTCAAATATTAATTGACTATAAAAGTGTGGGTTTATTTCTGGGCTCTCTATTCTGTTCCATTGATCTATGTGTCTGTTTCTATGCCAGTACCATGTTGTTTTGATTACTGTGGCCTCATAGTATAGTTTGATATTACACAGCATGAGTCCTCCAACTTTGTTCTTCTTTCTCAAGGTTGCTGTTGCTGTATGGGGCTTTTTGTAGTTCCTATAAATTTTTGAAATATATGTTCTAGTTTTGTGAAATATGTCAATGGAATATTTTTAAGTATATTTTATTGATTATGTTGTTACAATAGTTCCAATTTTTTTCCATTTTCTACCCTCTTCTCAGTACTCCCCTTCCCCCAGCAATCCCACCCCACTTTGTTCATGTCCATGGGTTGTGCATATAAGTTCCTTGGCTTCACCCTTTCCTATATTATTTTTTTAATTAATTAATTAATTATTTATAACAATAAAAAATAACAATTTCCCCCTCTCTGACTTAAGACCCTTTAGAATCTTAAAAAGGACAATGAGCGAAGGTCTTGTGCTCCTCTAGCTGCTTCAAGCTGGACATGGTCATCGTCCTACCTACCCTTGGGTCCAGAAATCCCTAATAAGAGTGGGGGTGTAGCAAGAGGGAGGCATTTCCACATGGGGAAGGATCTTGCCGACTCCAGGTCAATTGACTGTCCCCAGACAATGGCGTGCTTGGTTTAACAGGCTGGCATCCTTGTTGTATTAGACAGTCACTCAGGTAATAAGATCATAGGCTTATGCCCTCTGGTTCAATTTTGCTCGTTTGTTGGTGTTGTTCATTAGTCTCCTGTATTAGGTGATATCATATGTTATTTTTCTTTCATTGCCTGGCTTATTTCACTAAGCATAATTCTCTCTAGTTCCATCCATGTTGTTGCAAATGGTAGAAGTTCTTTTTTTCTTTCTGCTACATAGTATTCCATTGTGTAAATGTACCACAGTTTTTTGATCTGCTTATATACATATGGGCATTTAGGGTGTTTCCAGCACTTGGCTATTGTAAATAGCTCTGCTATGAGCATAGGGGTGCATAGGTTCTTTTGAATTGGGGTTTCAGGATTCTTAGGTTATAATCCTAGCAATGGAATTGCTGGTTCAAAAGGCAGTTCCATTTTTAGTTTTTTGAGGAAATTTCATACTGTTTTCCATAGTGGCTGCACCAGTCTGCATTCCAACCAGCAGTGCACTAGGGTTCCCTTTTCTCCGCATCCTCGCCAGAACATGTTGTTTGTTGACTTGTTGATGATGGCCATTCTGACTGGTGTGAGGTGTTATCTCATTGTGGTTTTTATTTGCATCTCTCTGATGGCTAGTGATGTTGAGGATTCTTTCATATGTCTATGGACCCTCTGTATGTCCTCTTTAGAGAAGTGTTCGTTCAGGTCCTGTGCCCATTTTTTAATTGGGTTGTCTGTCTTCTTGGTGTTGAATCAGATAAGTTCTTTATATATTTTGGAGATCAATCCCTTGTCTGAGGTATCATTGGGAAATATATTTTCCATCATGGTTGGTTCTATTTTCATCTTGCTGATGTTTTCTTTTGCTGAGCAGAAACTATTTAGTTTGATGTAGCCCAATTTGTTTATTCTTTCCTTTATTTCCCTTGCCTTAGGAGATATATCAGTGAAAATATTGCTACATGGAATATCTGAAATTTTCCTGCCTATGTTTTCCTTTGGGATTTTGATGGTGTCACAGCTTACATTTAAGTCTTTCATCCATCTTGAGTTTATTCTGGAAATGGTGTTAGTGGTCTAGTTTAATTTTTTTGCATGTCCCTGTCCAGTTCTCCCAACACCATTAGTTGAAGAGGCTCTTTTGACTCCATTTTATATTTCTTCTCCCCTTGTCAAATATTAGTTGACCATATAGACCTGGGTTTATTTCTGGGCTCTCTATTCTGTTCCATTGATCTATATGTCTGTTCTTATGCCAGTACCAGACTGTTTTGATTACTATGGCCTTGTAATCTAGTTTGGTATCAGGTATTGTGATTCCTCCTACTGCGTTCTTCTTCCTCAAGACTGCTATGGCTATTCAGGGTTTTTTTTTGTTGTTGTTGTTGTTGTTCCATATAAATTTTGGGAGTATTTGTTCTAGGTCTGTGAAATATGTCATTGGTATTTTAATAGGGATTGAATTGAATCTATAAATTGCTTTGGGTAGTATGGACATTTTAATCATGTTGATTATTTTCATCCATGAACATGGGATAGTTTTCTTAATTTCCCTTTCTGTTAGTTCATTACTGGTGTATAAAAATGCAACTGATTTCGAGATAGTAATTTTGTATCTTGCTATTTCATTGAATTCATTTATTAGTTCTAGTAGTTTCTTGATTGAAAATTTATGGTTCTCTATATACAGTATCATGTCATCTACACATAAAGGCAGTTTTACTTCTTTTTTCCAATTTGGATGCCTTTTATTTCTTCTTCTTGTCTTGTTACTGTGGCTAGGACTTCCAGTACTATGTTGAAAAAGAAAGGTGAAAGTGGACATCCCTGTCTTGTTTCTGATCTTAAGGGGAACGCTTGTAGTTTTTGCCCATTGAATATGATGCTGGCAGTTGGTTTGTCATATATATGTCATTATGTTCAGGTATGTTCCCTCTATTCCCACATTGCTAAGGATTTTTATCAAAAATATGTTTTGGTTTCTATGAAATGCTTTTTCTCCATCTATTGATATGATCTTGTGGTTTTTATCCTTGATTTTGTTTTATGTGGTGAATCACTTTTATTGATTTGCAAATTTATACCAATCTTGCATTCCTAGAATAAATACCATTTGATTGTGGTATGTGATCTTTTTTATGTATTGCTGTATTTGGTTTGCTAATATTTTGTTGAGGATTTTAGCATCTATGTTCATCAGGGATATTGGCTTGTAGTTTTCTTTTCTTTACTTTTCCTTTATTTTCATTTCATTTCTTTCTTTCATTCATTCTTTCTTGTGTAGTGTCTTTATTTGTTTTTGGAATTAGAATAATGTGGGCCTTAAAAAATAAGGTTGGCAGCTTTCTCTTCTCTTGAATTTTTAAAAATAGTTTGAGAAGGTGAGGTGTTAGTTCATACAATCTCCCAAAACTGAATCAAAAAGAAAGAGAGAATCTGAATGGAAAGATTACACCAAGTGAAATTAATGCAGTAATTAAAAATTTCCCAAGAAATAAAAGCTCTGGACTAGATGGCTTCACAAGTGAATTTTACCAAACATTCCAGAAAGACATAATACCTCTCCTTGTTATTATTTTTAAATCTGTACAAAATTTTATTCTGACATTTGGATAAAAAATTCTAATTTTGTGCAGTGGAGTGGATATTTGAGGCAATTGACTGATTAGTGCAAAGAACATATTTTTACTAACTTGCAAAATGAGTCAAATTAATCTGACAAATTTGAATTTAGTTGATTATCTCAATTATATATGTTCCAGAAGAGATTTTATTTTTAAGTTATTTGATAACCATCAAAATTTATTTAAAGTTCTAGTCAATAGATAATATTTCTATTAGTATCTGAAATTAAATCTAAGTTTTAAATATTTACTACAGTCTTAAGAAAAACAGTATCAGAATGTTGATTAAATATATTTTTAATTACAAATGATAGTTAATACTGTAATATAATTTTTTGTTTCAGTTAGTTATATCATTGATTTTAGTTTGCTTCCAATAAAACCTCTATGAGTATACCTAAAATATAAGAAAGAATTTTAGCAAGTTTTTTGACATTGTCACATATTTAAATGAATGACATGGTAAATATACTAGAAACATTTAGAAGAAAAAATTTCCATTGTATATTTATTAAGGCATATATATTCCATTATATATGGCTATTATTTTATAATCTGCTGCAAAATGTACTTGAATTAAGTGATCTAGATGATTTTTAAGTTTTATGAAGGTAGGATTTTATCTCATTTATTGAATTTTCTTCCATATTCTTATTCATGCTTGAAAATAGTGTTTCACTGAATGAATGCAAAATATTTTCCAGACTTGCTATATATCCTTTTTTTAAAGTCCATACAATTTGTCTCTGATTTATGCAAATAAATCTTAAAAATACAAAAATGCCATAATGGTAAGTTCCATTTCATTTTTGTCTATTTCGTCTCTCTCAGAGAAATAGAGACACAACTCAAATAGGTATAAGTGTTTGCCACTAGACAAATTTGCCTTTAATTTTTTTTTTACAAATATACAAAGTATAAAATAAATTAAAATGTTGCATCTTTGTAAATATTATGCTTGGGCAGTCATCTGAGCAGAAACCTCTTAAAGTTTAATTAGAATCTTTTGACCTAACGTATTTCACAGAGAAAATGTGAGTCCTACTCATAACCTTTGCGTACCACATATAATACAAAATTATCTTGATAATTGCACTATTAACAATTAGTTGTTTCAATTAGAATATGGCAAATACACCTTTAAAATAGTACAAGTGTTTGTCTTGTACTATTTATATTTCTGGAAAGTTGGGGTCACTTAAGAAATAATGAGGCATCTGAGCTAACCTGGGTCTATGGTTTATATCTATGTGGCTCAGCATCAGAATTGGGTTAATTCTGCTTTGTAGATAATTTAATCAACACAGAATGGAAATAAACTTGACAAAATAAAGTAAACAGCTACTAATGGTGGGGTTCTTTACCTTTATACCAAATAACTGTTTGGTCCTGTTCTCAATTTGTGTGTGTGTGTGCTTGATCAACCACATATTATGATTCAAATTCAAGGACTGAAGTAATGAATGCCTTAGTCAAGGAAGTATTCATGAAGAAGCTAAAGGTGAAATTCAGCATGGGTCATAAACACTTTCAAATTGTTTCAGCAGAATAATCTTCCATTATAGAAATCAAGTCAACTTTCATATTTGGTTGTCCCTATGCCTATCTAACTGTTCCTCCATTAGCTCTTTCTTTTCCTACCATCTTCTGTTTTCATTTTAGGGTTTTGATGATGGTTCATTAATTATATATAAATAATGTTTCTTGGGAAAGTAAGAAAGTACATGATTTTTAAGATGAGGGAATCAGAAAAAAATTAAATCTATTTGTTACTATTTATCAGTTTTTATTAGATCTCATTTGACGATTCATAGAATGAGTGAAATAATATTTGATTAAGCATTTTGGGAATTACCAGACCAGAGAATAAGTGTTAAAATACATACTTTTGATTCTTGTTTCCCAATGACTATCAGTAGTTTGCTAGATTCTATGATAAAATTTTCTCTCAACAGAGACAGAATGGCAATAGGTAGATAAATTAAGGAAGTTTTCATAAACCTTGATTTATTCCATTTAAATTAATATTTTATTTTGAGATTATTTCTTTTCTATATTTTTAATATAAAGTTTTTCTTATATGAAAATATTGTAGTAATTTGGTATGCTTCTACATCAATGATGGCAAAACCTTTTTAAGTTAACTTTATATGTCTTACTGGTCTATGGGAATATGTACAAAATTTTACTTATGTTTGAAATCCCAAAATCTCAAAGCAATCATTGTTATTGATGACATTTTTTTTTAGCTATTGAGGTTTTTTCATTCATTTTTTTTTAATCCACAATTATATATTCAAATCTTGGCATCTATAAACACAAAACCTGAGATAAATAAAAGCAAAAATAATATGATAAATATAATCATAAAAACACAAATGTTAAGAATATTTTCAAAAAATAGAAATAATAACCAAAAGAAAACCTGTGCAATTATGTTAACCTCAGACAAAATAGTATGTAATGGGAAAATAAAAAAACATTATTAAAGGCAAAGTGTTATTGCATGATGATAAAGAATTAAATTCACCTAGATTACATAAAAACTATTTACTTATATAAACTTTACAAAATAATTTCAAAAACATAGAATGTATATATAATAGAAAATATATACCTATATTTGAATATTTTACTTAACTGCTACAATAATTGATAGATCAAACAGTCCGGGAGATTTGAACAACACAATCAATAAACTAAATATAATGAGGATACAATAGGCATTGCAACCAACAGTAAAGATTCAACAACTTCAAACATACATGAATATTTATGAAAATTGACATCAGCCTATGTTATAAAGCAAATTACAACCAGTTTTACAAGATAAGTATCTTAAAATCAGTATTGTCTGATAGTAGCACTGTAAAGTTAGAAATCTAACAATAAGCAGGATAACAATAAGTCAGGAAACCACCATGAGTTTAGAAATTTAACAGTATTATTCCAAATAATTGGTAAATCAAAGAGAAAATCAAAATGCGTAT
This sequence comes from Furipterus horrens, assembly GCF_987537825.1. Taxonomy (NCBI): domain Eukaryota; kingdom Metazoa; phylum Chordata; class Mammalia; order Chiroptera; family Furipteridae; genus Furipterus; species Furipterus horrens. The sequence goes on along the minus strand of NW_028327182.1, from coordinate 32,911,935 downwards.
CACAAAAACTTGTGTAATGTGAAGTGTAACTCAATTGGGAATATATAGCCTTTAATTTTATATTAGAGGAAGAAAAAGAAAAATGCTGAACTTAATGATCTAAGCATTGAACAACTTTCAAGGTTGAAAAACAAAAGCTAAAGAATAAACCCAAAGAAAGTAGAAGGTAAACCTTAATAAAGAGGTATCGTCTTTGAAGCCAGGCTGACTGCATGTGAATCTCTGCTTTCTCTCTCAGCAGTTTTTGACCTCGAAAGTAACTTAAGCTTGACTTCCGGCCAAGATGGAGGCTTAGACGGACACGCTAGGGCTCCCTCTACAACTAGAGAGGAATACAACTACTTCAAAACAAAGGATAACTAGAAATTCCAGAAAATAAAACTACACAGAAGCCCAACATATGAAGTTATAAACCAGCGGCGCCCTTTGGGCAGGTAAGAGCGAAAGGGGGCGGTGCTGTTTGCGGTCGCACCTGGGACAGCGGCGGGGAGAACAACCCCGGCTGCAGTCGAACCCCCGGCAGCTCGCAACCCCAACGCTGGGGAAAGCAGCCACCACATCGCCTTGAACAGTGAGGCCCAGGGGGGCGGGAGGACGGATCCCGGTCTCCTAGCTGAATAACTGTGTGAATCCATCTTGGACCCCCGCCCCCAAAGAAAGCGCCACAGGGCTGCGAAATAGGTCGCGGACAGGCACCGGTCGCTGGGTTGTGACGACAAAGCACCACGGCACAGCAAGAAAGGCTGCCGAACGGGTCATTACAAGTACACAGGCACTGCCCCCTACAGCCAGCCCAAGAAAACAAAACGCATCTGTCAAAATGAGGCAGACAACTATAGAAATCCCGGTGGCATAGCTCACCAGGCAACAGATGGAGAACCTGACAGATGAACAGATAAGAAACCTGTCAGATGCTCAGTTCTGGGCCATTGTTATCAGGTGGCTTACAGAATTCACAAAAGATCTGGAAAAAGATGAGAAAGAAGCAAAAAACACTCATAACGAAAGGAACAAAACCACATACGAGACAGATGGTGAGGAAAAAAAATCCAGAGTTCATTTCAACAAACTGGAATATGGAGAAGGAACAAGCAGTCAACCAATGCAGCGAGAGGAAATGGGAAGCAACGATGAGAGGATCAGAAACCTCTGGGACAGCTATAAAAGGACCAACATAAGAATCATTGGTTTGCCAGAGAGCGAGGAAGATGAACTAGAACTTGAAAAATTGAGTGAAAATATAATAAAGGAGAACTTCCCAGACTTGGGGAAGGGAATAGACTTGCAGGTCCAGGAAGCAAGAAGAGTTCCCAAGAGACTGGACCCAGGGAGAACCACTCCAAGACACATTATAATCAAAATGTCAAAAATTAAAGATAAAGAGAGAATCTTAAAAGCAGCAAGAGAGAAGAAAAGAATTATGTACAAAGGGGTCCCAATTAGACTATCAGCTGACTTCTCAAGGGAGACCCTGCAGGCAAGAAGGGACTGGCAAGAAATATTCAAAGTAATGAAAATCCAAAACCTACAACCACGAATACTCTATCCAGTGAAATTGTCATTCAGAATAGAAGGACAGAGAAAGAGTTTCCAGGACAAAATAAAACTGAAAGAGTTCATTAGATCCAAACCACTGTTATATGAGATGTTAAAGGGACTGGTTTAGAAAAAGGAGGATCAAGACAATGAAATCTAAAATGAAAACTGCATCACAAGAAACAACAGAAGCTAGGGAATTGAAACAAAGGCAAACTAAACAGGCAACGAGAGTGGAAAAAGAACTATAGGTACGGGGAACATATTGGGGGGAGGTCAACAGGGAGGGGGAATGGGGAGAGGGAGGGAGATGATATAGGAATTAAGGATCATGGTAGGAGGGAATGGAATAGACAGAGAGAGGTTGAGAAGAACTGTATGCACAACTAATGGACATGATCTAAAAGGGGGGGACAACTGGAGGGACGGGGGCCACCGGGTGGAGGGGAGCAGAGGGAAGGGAAATTGGCACAAATGTAATATTATAATCAATAAAACACATTAAAAAAAAAAGAAAGAAAGAAAATAACTTAAGCTCTCCATTTTCCTCATTTATAATGAATGGGGGATAGTAACAGCACCCGCCTTGCAGAATTGTGGTGAGGACTGAATGAGTAAATATATAAAAGATACAGGGTGCCAGGATATTACTCAGTTCTTTACAGTTAGCCTGTATTATTAGAAGAGCATACATTAAGAAGAGTAAAACACATATTAAACAAAGTCAAAGCTGCTTCTTTTAGAAGAGTAATAAAACCAACAAACCCCTTCCAATTCTGATTAGGAAAAGAGAGAGAAGGCCAAATCGACATTGTTCATAAAGAACAAATAGGACACAAGAAAGGAGTGACCATACACAACTCTTTTGACAGTTTTACTCTGAAGGGTATGGTACAAAACTGGGCACTATCTGGAGGAGGAGGCACATTGGAGCACAGTGGGGGTTAAGAACTGTCCTCATTGCTTAGGGTGGGCTAAGATAAGGCAAGTGTGTATGCAGGTGGCAAAGATCCAGCTGAATAAGAATGTGCTGGATCCCCCGAGAGGTCAAGGCAAGCAGCAACTCACAGAAGAGTGGACAGAGGCCAGGAAAAATAAATTATTTATGAATGAATCTAAGTTTAAACAAACAGTATTCTGTGAGAGTGCTTCTTTTTTAAAGATAACACCACTTTTGTCAGGAAAAGGGTGTTAATTTGGGAGCAACTGATTATTGGGAGCCAAATCTATGCCAGGCTCTCTACTATGACGAACATGTGATTAACAAGGTGGGCCTGACTGTATATGTTGAGTTATTTATTTTGACTTTTGAGAAAAGAAAAAGGAAACAGTCAGGAATTAGAGCCAGAAACTAATATAAATGAAACCATCCTCTTTGAATTTCCTTGCCCAAGACTTTTACATTTTCCCTCCAATCTGAAAGAGCAAAATATCATGCCAATATCTGCCTGGCTCATTCACAACCTTCATGTTGGTCTCTTCTCGGATGTGAGCTCAGCAAAAGCCATTCCTAACCACACTGTCTAAATGGAATTCTTTTCATCCTTTATCCTGAGATCCTCTCATTTTTCTCCAGTAGGGCTTATCACTTTCTTTTACTTGCATAATTTCTCAAAACATTGTCATATTTTTACTTATTATTATTGCTGCCTCCCATTGGAATGGCAGGGACCTTATTTTGTTCATTCTTGTATTACCACATTCTAAAAGAGCACCTGACATTCATATGGCCCTTAATAAATGCTAAGGAATGAAGAAAGGGAGGAAGAGAAAGAATGGACTTGTTTTTGCCAATAATCTAGACATCAGTTTTCTTTCCCTTTCACTCACCATTCACAGGGAATTGTCAGTTTTACTTCTAAATATATTTGACTTTTATAATTCTCCATAGCTCCATTGCCTATCCCAGTATACTTTCCTCCACTGTCTGTTGTCCTAATAATAGCCCCCTAAATTCTATTATTTCTACCCTATACCTCGAATTCCACTTAACCTCCTCAAATACATTTATCTACTAGAATCTGAATTATCTTTTTAAAACAGAAATGAAGTATTTTTTCCCAGGCTTAGCTACTTTCCTCCCCTTCTAAAATAATCAAAATTTACTTTGAAAATTCAGTTTTTTCTTTTAACATATCTTTCAAAAACGTACTGTATACTGTGACCCTTAACAAACTCTCATATATAATTTTCAAAATTTTTTTCTCTTAATCTCTCTCTTTTTATTTTAGTCTAGTTTAGTTTATTTATTTATTTATTTATTGGTTTTTCAATTACAGTTGTCCCATTTTTCCCCCACTCAGCCCACCCCTTTCCCCACAATCATATCCCTTCCCATTGTCCATGTCCATAAGTCATTTATACACGTTCCTTGACTAAACCCTTCCCATACTTATCCCCCTTCTCTCCCTCCCTCTCCCTCCTATTGACTGCTATTCTACTCCTTGTCCTATTTAGTTCATTTGTTTGTGTTGCTCTTTAGTTTCCTGTATTAGGTGATATCATATGGTATTTTTCTTTATTTGCCTGGCTTATTTCACTAAGCATAATTCTCTCTAGTTCCATCCATGTTGTTGCAAATGGTAGAAGTTCTTTCTTTCTTTCTGCTACATAGTATTCCATTATGTAAATGTACCAGTTTTTTTTGATCCACTCATCTACAGATGGGCACTTAGGCTGTTTCTAGCACTTAGCTATTGTAAACATTGCTGCTATGAATATAGGGGTGCATAAGTTTGTTTAAATTAGTGTTTTAGGATTTTTCAGGTATAATCCTAGCAGTGGAATCTCTGGTTGAAAAGGCAGTTCCACTTTTAGTTTTTTGAGGTAATTCCATACTGTTCTCCATAGTGGCTGCACCAGTCTGCATTCCCACCAACAGTGCAGTAGGGTTCCCGTTTCTCCACATCCTCGCCAGCACTTGTTGTTTGTTGATTTGTTGATGATGGCCATTCTGACTGGTGTAAGGTGGTATCTCATTGTGGTTTTTATTTGCATCTCCCTGATGGCTAATGATGTTGAGCATTTTTTCATGTGTCTATGGACCTTCCGTATGTCCTCTTCAGAGAAGTGTTTGTTCAGGTCCTTTGCCCATTTTTTTAATTGGGTTGTTTGTTTTCTTGATGTTGAGTCATATAAGCTCTTTATATATTTTGGAAATCAGTCCCCTGTCTGTGATGTCATTGGCAACTATGTTTTCCCATGTGGTTGGTTTCCTTTTCATCTTGCTGATGTTTTCTTTTGCTGAGCAGAAACTCTTTAGTTTGATGTAATCCCATTTGTTTATTTTTTCCTTTATTTCTCTTGCTTTAGGAGATGTATCCGTGAAGAAATTGTTACATGAGATATCTGATATTTTCTTGCCTATGTTTTCCTCTAGGACTTTTATGGTGTCATGGCTTACATTTAAGTCTTTGATCGATCTCGAGTTTATTCTCATGTGTGGTGTAAGTTGGTGGTCTAGTTTCATTTTTTTGCAGGTCCCTGTCCAGTTCTCCCAGCACCATTTTTTAAAGAGGCTCTTCTCACTCTATTTTATGTTTCTTTCTCCTTTATCAGATATTAGTTAACCGTAGAAGCCTGGGTTTATTTCTGGACTCTCTATTCTGTTCCACTGATCTACATGTCTGTTCTTATGCCAGTACCAGACTGTTTTGATCACAGTGGCTTTGTAGTATTGTTTGATATCTGGTGTTGTGATTCCTCCTGCTGTGTTCTTCTGTCTCAAGATTGTTTTTGCTATTTGGGATCATTTATAGTTCCATATGAAGTTTTGGAGTATTTGTTCAAGGCCTGTGAAATATGTCATAGGTGTTTTAATAGGGATTGCATTGAATCTGTAAATTGCTTTGGGTAGTATGGCCATTTTGATGATGTTGATTCTTCCCATACAAAACATGGTATTTGCTTCCATTTATTTGTATCTTCCTTAATTTCTTTCTTCAATGTTATGTAATTTTCAGAGTACAGGTCTTTTATCTCTTTGGTTAAGTTTACTCCTAGGTACTTTACTTTTCTTGTTGCTATAGTAAATGGTATTTTCTTTTTTGTCTCTGTCTCTGATATTTTATTGTTGGTGTACAGAAATGCCTTAGATTTCTGTATATTTATTTTGTACTCTGCTATTTTGCCTAATTCACTTATTATATCGAGTAGTCTTTTAGTGGAGTTTATAGGATTTTCTAGATATACTATCATGTCATCTGCATATAGTGATAGTTTTATTTCTTCTTTCCTGATTTGGATGCCTTTTATTTCTTTTTCTTGTCTGATTGCTGTGGCTAGGACTTCCAACACTATGTTGAATAGGAGTGGAGAGAGTGGACAGCCTTTTCTAGTTCCTGATTTCAGGGGGAATGCTTTCAGTTTTTGTCCATTGAGTATGATGTTGGCTTCAGGCTTCTCATATATAGCCTAATTATGTTAAGGTATGCTCCCTCTATTCCCATTTTGCTGAGTGTTTTCATCATAAATGGGTGTTGTACTTTATCAAATGCTTTTTCTGCATCTATCGATGTGATCATGTGATTTTTGTCTTTCATTTTGTTTAGGTGATGTATTATATTTATTGATTTGCAAATATTAAACCATCCTTGGATCCCTGGGATGAATCCCACTTGATCGTGGTGTATGATCTTTTTGATGTGTTGCTGGATCCTGTTTGCCAATATTTTATTGAGAATTTTAGCATTTATGTTCATCAGTGATATTGACCTGTAATTTTCTTTCTTTGTTGTGTCTTGACCTGGTTTTGGGATTAGGTTAATACTGGCTTCATAGAAAGAATTTGGGATTTTTCCCTCTTCTTGAATTTTTTGGAATAGTTTGAAGAGGGTAGGAGTTAGTTCTTCCCTAAATGTTTTCTAAAACTTGCCTGTGAAGCCATCCGGTCCAGGGCTTTTGTGTGCAGGGAGATTTTGGATTACTGTTTCAATTTTCTTCTTTGTTATTGGTCTGTTGAGACTTTCTACTTCTTCTTGATTCAGTTTTGGAAGGTTGTATGTTTCTAGAAATTTGTCCATTTCTTCTAGGTTGTCAAATTTCTTGCCATACAGTTCTTTGTAGTAATTTCTTACTATTGTTTGAATTTCTGTGATATCAGTCATGATTTCTCCTCTTTCATTTCTGATTTTGTTTATTTGGGTCTTCTCTCTTTTTTTCTTGATGAGCCTGGCTGGAGGCTTGTCAATTTTTTTAATTTTTTCGAAGAACCAGCTCCTAGTTTTGTTGATCTTTTGGATTGTTTGTTTGGTCTCTATGTCATTTAATTCTGCTCTAATCTTGATGAGTTCCTTCCTTTTTATTGCCCTAGGCTTTATTTGTTGTTGTTGTTCTAGTTCTTGTAGCTTTAGGGTTAGATTTTTAATTTGAGGTTCTTCTATCCTTTTCAGATATGCCTGTATTACTATGAACTTACCTCTCAGGACTGCTTTTGCTGTGTCCGATAGGTTTTAGGCTGTTGTGTGTTCATTATCATTAGTTTCTAGAAATTTCTTGACTTCTTCCTTGATGTCATTGTTAACCAGTTCTTTATTTAATAGCATGTTATTCATTCTCCATGAGTTTGGGTGTCTTTGATTTTTTTTCTCTGAAGTTGATTTTTAGTTTCAAGGCATTGTGGCCTGAAAAGATGCTTGACATGAGTTCAATTTTCTTGAATTTGTTGAGGCTTGTTTTGTGTCCTATCATGTGGTCTATCTTTGAAAATATCCCATGTGCATTTGAAAAGAATGTATATTTTGCTTCTTTGGGGTGAAAAGTTTTATATATATATATCAGTTAAGTCCATGTGGTTTAGTGTGTTGTTCAATGCCTGTTTATCCTTGGTGTTTCTTTGCTTTGATGATCTGTCTATTGTTGATAATAGAGTGTTGAAGTCCCCTACTATGAGTGTGTTGTTGTGAATATTCTTCTTGTGGTCTCCTAGTATTTGCTTTATGTATTTGGGTGCTCCTATGTTGGGTGCATATATATTTATCAGTGTTATATATTCTTGATGGATTGTTCCTTTAAGTATTATGAAATGTCCTTCTTTGTCTCTTTTTATTGCCCTTACTTTGAAATCCGTTTTGTCTGATATGAGGACTGTTACCCCAGCTATTTTTTCAGGTCCATTTGCTTGGAACATTTTTTTATATTCTTTACTTACAGTCTATGTAAATCTTTTGCTTTGAGGTGTGTTTCTTGTAGACAGCAAATATGTGGGTCCTGTTTTCTTATCCATTCTATTAACCTATGTCTTTTAATTGGAGCATTTAATCCATTTACATTTAAGGTTATTATTGACATGTATTTATTCATTTCCCTTTGTACCTCTGTTCCTCTCCTCTTTTTTTCTTCTTTTTTCTTAGAACACTCCCTTTAGCATCTCTTGCAATGCTGGTTTGGTGGAGATGTATTCTTTTAGTCTTCCTTATTTCACCTTCCATTTTGAATGAGAGCCTTGCTGGGTAGAGTATTCTAGGTTGTAGGCCTTTGTTTTTCATTGCTTGAAATATTTTTGACCATTCCCTTCTGGCTTGTAGTGTTTCTGTTGAGAAATTGGTCGATAGCTTTATTGGAGCTCCTTTGTATGTTATTTGCTGTTTTTCTCGTGCTCCTTTCAGGATTCTCTCTTTGTCTTTGAATGTTGCCATTTTAATTATGATGTGCCTTTGAGTGGGTTCTTTTGGGTTCCTCTTCATTGGAACTCTCTGTGCTTCCTGAACTTGCATAACTTTTTCTCTTGTCAGGTTGGGAAAATTTTCTGTCACTATTTCTCCTATCAGTTTTTCTATTCCTTGTTCTTCTGATCCCTCTTTAATTTCAATGATTCTGATATTGTTTTTCCTTATGCTATCCTGTAATTCCCTTACTTCTTCTTTGTGCTTTTTCAATCTTTTTTCATTTTGCTGTATTGTCTGGGAGTTTTTCTCTACATTATCTTCTAACTCACTAATCCGATCCTCTGCTTCGTTTAGTCTGCTTTTGACTGATTCTATTGTGTTTTTCAGTTCAGAGATTGAATTATTCATTTCTTCCTGGTTCTTGTTAATAGTTTCTATGTTTTTCTTTTTATGCTGGTGTAGTTCTCTGCAAGTCCCCTGTAATTTTCTTAGAGCTGTTGGTAACTTCCTTGGAGGTTGTCATAGTTGTTTTTAAGGATGTCGAGTATATTGAGCTTCTTCACCATCATTGTTTTGAATTCTGTGTCTGACATTTGGGCTATGTCTATTCCATCTACCTCTCTTTCTGAGGATTTCTCTTTTTTTTTCATTGAGAGGTTGTCTCTATGTCTTACCATGTTGAATTCTTCTTCTTTGTTTTTGTTTTTTGGGGTTTGTCTGCTTTGACTTCCCACCTTTGTGGTATGAGATTCTTTATAGGAGATCTGGGGGTTTCAGTGGTGCAGTCTCTTTGTCTCCTGAGCCTGATGTTCTTGGTGTACCCTTTATGTCATTTGTTTATGCTGTCTGGTTATAGTTCAGATGCTCTTTGGTAGGATCTTCCTTCTGGCTAGTTGATTGAGAGTCACTCTATCCACTTTGTCTTGACTTCTTTCGTGGAGATGCTGTTTAAAAACATAAACACACAGCCCAGGCAGGAAACCACACCATCAAAAATATCTCCCATCCTCTATCCCGTTATCGTCAGCCAACGAGCCAGTATTAATATAAATGTAGAGAGATTAGAGCTTTTATACTATAGGAAGAATAGATAAGAGTTGTTTTAGGGAGGAAAAATATGATTTTTGAGAGAGGGTATGATATGTTAATAATAGTTGAGACTATGCAAGACAGTGGGTAATATTTACATTGTATATTAATAACAATAGAAGAAAAGGAGGGAAGAATGCAGAATATAGTAAGAAAGTAGGATTGTATAGTATTGGATTTATATAGTAGTTATATTCTATTTATTTAGAGTGAAAGAGAGGCTAAACTAGACACACAAACAAATAAACAAAAGTTAAAGAGGAAGGATGAGAAGGAGAGATTGTATGAAACAAATTAGAGATATCGTTTTTTGTTTTTTCTCCCCCTTAGGAAAGGAAAAAAAAAGAATTTTAATTAAAATTAAATTTAGAATTCAAAATAAGAAATGAAAGAAAAAATTAAAGTAAAATAAAATACAAATAAAAAAACTAAGATAGAAATAGAAATTTAAAAAGTATATAAAAGGAATGTTTTTACTCAGTTCAGCCTTTGTGTGTCATCTTCTTTTTCTGTGTCCACAGCTGGTCTAATGAGGCAGGTCAGAGGTTCCTGTTCCTTGCAGCAGAGGTGTGCGCCTGTGGTGGCCAGCATGACACATTCCTTTGGCGCCTGTTGGAGCCGGCCGAGGTGCTTTTGCACGCACGCCCCTGTGTGCGCAAGGCAGCCCGAGAGCTAGCCTCAGGCCTGCCAAGCCTCGCTCTGGGAGTTGGTCTCTCGCTTCTTAGGGCGGGGGCCCGGACACTTGTGCACAGTGGAAGTGAGCGTTTGACGCCTGTTGGAGCAGGCCATGGTGCTTTTGTGTGAGCGCCCGTGCACGTGCAAGGGGGCCCGAGCGCTAGTGTCAGGCCTGCCGAGCTGTGCTCCAGGAGTTGGTCTCTCGCCTCTTAGGGCAGAGCCCGACACCTGTGCACAGTGGAAGTGAGTGTCTGTAAGTCACTGCTGCCCACCGTTCCCGCACCCGCCTGGGCGGGCATGAGCAGAACCTGAGCGAGTGGTCTGCACTCCGGCTTGGTGCCCCCTGGAGCTTGCCAGGCGTGTCTGAGCACGGTCTTCTGCATGTCCAGTGGGTGCTCCCTGAGCCCGTTGGGGCACTGATCTTATGTCTGTTGGGGTGTGTCCGAGGGGCACCTGGACACGCGGCCCCATGCACCTGGGCTAGTGAATGAGGGCACTTTCCTATGTGCACCTGTGTGACCCAAGGGGAGGGTTGGGGGTGGATGAGCGCACTTCTGGCCCTGCGCTCCTCAAGAATGTCCTATCACCCCCAAACTTTCCCCCCCTCTCTGCAGTTCACAAGAGAAAAATATAAAGGATAATTATGTTCTCACTTGCACAGCAGTACGCTGTTTCTTGTCTTTCAGCGCCAATGCCACCTGGTCAAGTCCTGTCTCTGCCAGTGGGCAGAGATCTGCTTTCCTTCTGATTCCTCTCTGGGGAAGCCTGTGGTCACCAAAAAGCCTTTGTGTACTTCCAGCCTCAGCTTGGGCAGCCACCCCAGTCAGGAATCCCATCTTGTCTCTTTTTCCTCTGCTATCCTCACCAAACAGGTCATTCCCAGATGGTTTTTCTCTAATCCAGCAGTGCCAAGGCTCGACTCCTACAGTGTCCAGCTGCTCACTGAGATGTTCTGTCTGCAATTAGTCCAAACTACAGATGGGTCTCGGGAGCCTGAAAGCACAGCCTCCACTCACTCCTCCGCCATCTTCTTTCTCTCTCATCTCTCTTTATTTTACCCATATTGGTCTTCTAACATACGGGCTCAGTGTAGAACCCTTTATTTTGATGTATTGTTTATCTAGAACACTCCTCTCTCATATTCCTAGTGGAAGGCTCTCTTATAATTCATATTCCAGTTTAGATGTCACTTATTCAGAGATCTTTCTCCCTCACTACTCTACCCTCTGTATCTATAATTACTTTCTCTCATAGTTCACTGTTGCCTTCTATTATGAAATTTATGTGGAACTGTGGCTATCATGGTTTTTATTATTTTCATGAGTTTTTGTTTATCTCCATCTTTAAAATACAAACTCCATTAGGGCAGGGGCATAGTGGTTAGTCATCGTTGTATTCATAGCACTGAATTTATGTTGAATATAAAATTGTCAAGAACTATGAAAAATTGGAGATACTACCCTGCTTGACAGCTTATAAGCCAGTCTCCCATGTAGTAAGTTCTGGCAGAAATCATGAGAATTCTAGGACAGAGGCAAAGGACTTTATAATACTGTACAGCAGGAAACATATGCTTCAAGTTTGCCTTGGTTCCTCCTGCCACAACCCCCCACCTCCAAATTCTAAAGAGGTAGCATGGAGCAGCCTAGGTGAATTGTGCACATTCATGAGTCTGTGTCACAGCTAAAGAACTTTGACCTTAGAGAACCACCATCCTTTGTCCTCAAGCAAATCTGATCAACCTTTGTCCCAAAGGAAGACATTTTTTTTTATTGTTTAGGACAACAAACAAACCTATTCAGTTCTCCTGAGTGAGACACTATGTTTGTGTATAATGTTGTTTACTTTTTAAACATCCTTAAAAAGATAGACTAGAACAAAAAGTAGCTTTGTCTCTATTTAGAAGACATGCAGAAATCTGAGACCCGACAATAATAGAAGTTCAATAATATTTTACATTTGACTAAAACTTAGCCTAACTGTTTGTATATCTGTTTGGTATAAGGATGGTTGTGAAAGTTTAGATGAGCATAAAGAGGAAGAGATGGGGAAGATCACCCAAACTAGGAGCATTTTGCAGCTGGTGTCTCTGGAAAAAGTAACTGTGTGTGAAGTTCCTAAAGTGATATTCCATTGGACCAACAAGGAAGGTACCAGTGAACAGTTTAGAAAAGTATGTCTAGAGAAAATTGCTCTGTTTGTGGTCTATTTCTCAGACTTTCTTTCCCTGACACTGTGTTCCTTCCTATTGCACTTCTGGTCCATGCTACTTTCTACCTACCTGGTCATTTTAGTATAGCAGGGGTAATAGTCTAACTATATAGAATTCTCAATGTCTAATTTATTATATTTCAATCTTTGTTGATGATTTTATATTACTGAATTTATTTTGCTCCGTATTTCTAGTGCATATTGCCTGTACAGAAATGAGATGCTAATGGGATTTTACTTTTCTTCTACTTGGGTCTACATATAACTCTCTAGTTGCCAAGAAAGCTGTCTTTCTTTGAAACCATGGAAAAATAAGTTTGATGTGTCAGGCAGGCCTGTGAAAGAACAACAAATGGTATTTAACCCAAGCACAACATTTTAGTGTCTATCTATCCTGCATTTTATATCATTCAACCAGAAGCTCTACGTGTCCAGTGAAGAATGGATTTTTGTATTTAAGCCATCACACTTCATTACATATGTTCTTGTTTCAGTCACCAAAGGGCATTTCTTGTATGCCCCTCTGTGACAGAAGCTCAGTCAGGCACATAGATTTGATTCTTAATAAGATACACTTACTATTCAAGCAGATTTCACAATTAGAGACAGATTTTAGAAGTTGGTTGCAATAGGCTTAAATATTTTTATATTAGAAGTTTGGACTTATACCTACACGACAAGGGCAAATGTAATGGTAGCAATTAGTGGGAATGGCATGGTAATGGGAATGCCCCCACCTGGGGCACTACTTGAATATTAGATAATGAAAAAACTCACCAGGCAGAGCGATGGGGGTCCATAGAAAGAGAAGAAACATTATAGGTAAAGGACATATGGTAATTAAGGAGACATTTGAGAACATGGATTCTAGGATGTGCCATTAATGAGCTCTCTGACCTTACTATCTCCATTTCCTTGTTGTAGTATGAGGCTATTGAGATGAGTGATCTCTAGCTCTTTTACCCCCATATACTGAGAAGATAAAGGACATTCTCAGCAATCAGACTATTGACATTCCAGAAAAAGTCAACATCACTCTGAAGGGACACTCAGTTATTGTGAAGGGCCCCAGAGGCAGGGGATTCAATCACATCAATGTAGAACTCAGTCTCTTTAGAAAGAAAAAGAAGTTCTGGGTTGACAAATGGTGGGAGAAATAGAAAGGAACTGGCTTCTTTCCTGCCATCTGCAGTCATATACCAACCATGATCAAGGATGTCACACTGGGCTTCCATCACAAGATGAAATCTGTGTACTCTCATTTTCTTATCAATGTTGTAGTTCAGGAAATCTGTTCTCTTATTAAAATCAGAGATTTCTTGGCTGAAAAATACATCCACAAGTTTCAGATTAGCATTGGTTATTCAGTATCTAAGCCCAGAAAGAGGAGTTAATTCTTGAAGGAAATGACATTAAATGTGTCTCAAATTCAGCTGCTTTGATTCAGCAAACCACAATAGTTAAAAACAAGGACATGGAACATTTTGAGATGATATCTATTTCTGAAAAAGGAGCAGGATGATAAGATCTTATTTGTCCAGTTACAGAAACAGCAAGATGCCAGATTCTTCAGACTTATTTGTGATATTTTAAAGATGCAATAAGAACTCTATATTGAGAAAAAAGATATGTGACCCCTAAAATCCAATTGCAGCTGTATTGCTCATATCAACTCTAGGTGTTATTATTTTATGTTCTGAAATGTCCATGCTTTAATTTATTTATTATCATGACAGGGTGATTGTCCATAAGATTCTGGGTTACTGAGAAGATTTCTTCTTTAATATGTAGGTCATAATCAATAGGAGTGAGTCTCTGATTAGAAAACACATCACCACATAGAATCATTTAATGCATACTACTTAATTTTTATCACTTCCTTGAGAAAATGCAGATGGAAAAAGTACATTATTGTAAAGGAAGATCTAAGTTGTGGATGAGCTGAGACTGTCAGAGACAAACTGCTCAGTCAACATTTGTTCAGAACCATTTTCTTACTATGAATGTGCAATAAGAAAAATCTAGTTGCTCTCTACTTATTAGTACATATATAGAACAGTTTAATTATCTAAATTGTTGCTACATCAGGAGCATGTGAATTGCTCATAATGTTTAGAAATAAAAATTTCTTTAGTCAGCTTTTATTACTTTGATATTTTTCAGCAAAATCCATTGCCATTTTATTATCAATGTAATGTGGTAATCAGTAAGGAAATTATAATGCAAAACACACAGTGAATTATTAATAGGTACAGTATTAAGGATGAGATGATGTGCTTTACAGTTTATCTTTTGTTCTATGTGCTTATTTCCCTTTTTATGTCATCTTATTTCAGAAACTTTCTCATCCAGGCAAGACCCTTTATATCTAAGGAAAATATCAGGTTTTTAAATGTTTACTTAAGATAAGACAATAATTCTAGTAAACTCTTCTTCATCTTTCATTATTTCTAAGCTTGTTATTCTTAATTTATTTCCTCATTCAAAAATAGGTGATTAAAATTTAAAAATTGCCTGAATATTTTAATAGGAGCATCACAGTCTTAAGGCACTTCCTTTGCAGATACACGTTATGTAGCATATCATATTATGTGTAGATAACAGTAACCCCACAATATTTCCATACTATACAAGGCCTACCTGGAAAAAGTCCAGCCATTGTTAACATAACAAGAATGGTTGCGCTACATCAATGTAACCTGGTAGCCAAAGAGAGTGGACAGGAATATACATGCATAAACAATGACAACTTCACTGTGCTAGTCAGTGGGGGCAGTAGACGCAGTTGAGTGAGCATGTGTACTGTGTGGACATCACATTCAAAATAACTGAGCTAGTAGAGCAACAAACCTGCATCCAATTTGTGTTAAGCTTGAACATTCCTTCTTGGAAACTATTTGGAAGGTTCAAAAGACTGCAGCTATGGGCAACTGGTGATTGGCAACTTCATCACCACAATGCACCTGCTCATGAATCATACTTCATGAATATCTTTTTGGCAAAACATCAAATCACCTAGGTGATTCACTCCTCTACTGTCCAGATTTGGTGCCCTGTTATTTCTGGCTTTTCCAAGAACTAAAATCACATTTGAAACAGAAAAGATTTCACACTGTTGATAAGATTCAGGAAAATACAACAGGGCAGCTGATGATGATTGGGAGAACTGTGCGAGGTCCTAAGGTGCCTGCTTTGAAGGGGACTGAGGCGTCATTGTCCTGTGTGCAATGTTTCTTGTATCTTCAGCAATAAATGTCTCTAATTTTCATATTACATACTGGATACCTACTGGACAGACCCCATATGTTATTGTCAACTTATCAGGACCAGGAAAGTTAGTTGAGCATGAAAATTAATGTCTGGATTAAGGGGATTAAGTTCTCAGCCCCCTTTTACCTTCTACTGTCCAATTCAGCTTCAGGGAGAATGAATGCTGCCATGGATTTATCAGATCAAAGAACACTAGACTTGCACTTTTTCATCAGCAAGGTAGTAAAAGCCAAAACTGAAGAGGTATTTTCTGGGGAAGGAACGATTCTATTTATTTTTAGTTTTTTCTGCTTCCTTTCTGCACACCCTCTGATGAAGCCAGCCAAGTATAATAAGTGCTACATTAGGATATGGGGAAAAACTAGTACAAAATATGATCTTTTTCCTTGCCTTACTCACTAAAGGACAGATGACATTAAAGGAAGTGAGGGAGGGAGCCATCTGTTTATCTGGGGGTCAAGTATCCAAGCTAGAAAAAGCACAAGTGCAAATGCCTTGAGTCAGGAATCTACCTGGCTCTGAAGAAGTGCAAGAGGCCACTCTCCCTGTAGTCAAGAGAGAGGCTGGGAGACAGGGCAATTACAAGGGGTCACACTGGGTCACATGCTGCCCTAGGAGCTTTGGCTTATTCATTTATCTCCATGCTCTGACTCCAAATTCAGAATACACTGTTTACATTAGAAAAACCCTCTATCCAACCCCCCTTAATTCCTCTAAATGAGGAATTCCTTCAGCCTTCTATCACAAGACTCAGTATTCAGTAATGTTGCTTCTTCACATGGACAGTCAAATTGTCTATACCTCAGTACTTAATCCAAGTGCAAATCTTTCCTGATCTTCAGAGATGAGGGGAAAAAAATCAACCTTACCTCACATAAAAGATTACATCCTTAAACTTTTAGTCTGCTACATTTTGCTTTATATTTAATACCTAGAAATTATTCTTCCTGATTTATTCCAAAGTGTAAAGGATATAGTAATAAGTAAATGTTTGACATGGATAGCCTCTCAATTTCCCCTCTCTATATGATAAGAATAAATCAAATTGTTATTACTTGAAGAGATTAAATTTGAAGTGTATTATCTTACATATGACAAGGTTTATTGAAAAATCGATTATTTAAACACTATTATGCCAGACTAATTTGAATGAGCACAAAAGATTCAGTAGGGAGAGTATTAGTTGAGTTGGTGAATGGTTTTTATTTTTTATGTTATGTGTTTTATATATATATCTATCTATACATTTTTTCCCTCAAAACATTTGTGTTTGGGTTTACAAACTTGGTAACTGCTCTTATTTTAAAATTTGTCCATTAGTAACTACTCTGTTATTAATAGAATGATAATTTCCATTACCAGTTCATTCTAAATTATACCCTTCATTGTCTTTACTTTGAATGGAAATATATTTTAATATGAAATGTCCAGTTTATAATAAAAAACATTCAAATACATAAACTTGAAGATTAGTCAAGTAAAAAAAACAATTAAGTGTGCAATTGGGATACTGCTATTTACACTTTCTGGCATTATTTGTTTGTTAAATAAGCCTATATTAAAAATATAAACCCTTGTTCCAAGGTAATTACTTGTTTTAGAAAAAATGAAAAATTCAAAATAATGTATTATTCACATGACAGTCTAAAGAGAATACATTGCTTTGACTGCTATGCTAGGTCATATACCCCGTACTTGTTCAAACTTCTGTGTTTGCAAAATAGTTCTCTAGAATTTGGACTTTACCTTCTTTACTAACATGTATTCTAATAGAGACAATTTCTGTAGCTTATAAAGTAACAAGATAATGTTACCCTGGCATTGTTATTCAATGGAATATTGCTTAGTAGAAAAGGTTCATGATAATCAGATTTTCTAAGTTACAGTTAGAAGCCCCTTTTATCCTATCTTCTTATAAGAACTCATGCATGCCTTTTCTGTACCTACTGATTTTAATTTTTTACCTGAAGGCATGGAAGAAGTCAGAGTTATTATGCTTCACCTCTTTTAGCTGTCATGCTGGCTTCTTTTGCAACCAGAGCAATTTAGGTGACTGTGACTACTAAAATTAGATGAACAAATAAGCATCTTTACAATCCTAATATTCCTCATGAAAGCTTTAAGTCAAAAGCCTTATTATGTATAATACTTTTGATATTTAATGGAAGGAAATATCACCAGTCATAATAGCTTACTAAGTAAAAAAAGAAAAAAAAGTAGACCACTACCTTTCTTATTTCTAAAGACCAAGCAATTATTTTAGTAATTTAATGTAATCTGTGTGTAAACTAAGGCTTTGGAGTTGGTTGCCTATTATTCAGTTGCTCATAAACAAAATGGAGATATTTTTTGTCATTTCAAAGTTCCAGATGATTTCGTGGCTATGGTCTTTCTATCCTGTGTATACTTCCCTTTTGTGGAGTGTTTTTCTCATATTCATGATCCAAAGAGCTCATAGTCTAACAAGTCTGCAGTAAAGAAAAGGAAAGAGGATGCAGAAGAATATTTACCCTCCTGTTAGGGGCTTGACCCAGAAGTTGCTCACGTTATATCCTGTCACATTTCATTGGCTTGACTATATCCCCATGGTTAAATGTAGTTAGAAGAAAGATCTTCCTCTCCTTCCCCATCCCTTTACTCTTCTTTTTCCTTCTCCTCTTCCCTTTCCTCCTCTTTCTCATCTTCTTATTCCTTTTACTGTTCTTTTATTTTAAGATATAGTTGAATAACAATGAGGGGTTTTGTTACAATAATATGGAATTGAGAATAAATATTAAGAGAGAACAAAGCAATCATTTCAATGATCTCATTTAAAAACACTATATTAGATATTCTGTTTGGAAAGCCATGTATGTTAATTTTTAAGTTAGTTTTTTGTTCTCCAAAATGAATGGATACTAATGAAAAATATAAATTTAAATTGAAACATACTAAATTTCCAATGTATATCTTTAATAGGTATCATGTGCATATTATTTTCTCAGAATTTCTATTTAGTTATTTAGATGATTTTGTTAAAGTATTAACTTTATCAGATTCATCTCTAAGAAGTTATTTTCTTATCCCAAGATTATAAATATACTATCTCATTCTTTTTTCCTATTAGTTTTTCAGCTTTTACCTTGATATTTGTCTTAAATCCATCTAAAATTCACAATTCATTTAGTGTATAATATGAATTGTAGTTGACACTTTTGTGGCTACATATATATATATATATATATACATATATATATATATATATATATGTATATAATATATATAGTGAGCAGTTTCCCCAAAGTCTTCTGATTTGTGATTCAAACCATATCACATACCTTAGTGACCTTTTCTCTTTCATTCAGCAAATATGATAGATAGTAAGCACTGTGATGGGTGCTAAGCATATAAGCAAGTGTCAAAGTCTTTGCTCTAATTGAACATATTTTTCTAGTGGAGTGAAACTAATGAAATTATTAAAAGATCACCTCAGATAATGAAAACAATAACAATATAAAAGAAGGTAGGGGTATTTGCAAATTTTATATTTTTTATTAACTTATTTGCCTGTTGTATATAATTATTGCTACATTTATGTAGGGCAAAATGCAGGATTTGTAGGGGACCTACTCCCTCTTTGGTTATCTTTTCAGATTTTTCTTTGGTATTTGTTGATTTTTTTGTATGAATTTTAGTACCAGGTTCATGAAACATGACAATAAATCTTTGGACTTCAGCTGGAATTACACTGAATTTATAATTTAGCTTGACCAAAAGTAATATATATTTTAAAATGTCCCATCTATGAACTTAACATTTCCCTATTTATCCAGATTCTTTAAAATTTACATTTAATAGTTAAAAAAGATATTTTAAAAGGTGTTATATATGTTTGGTTAAGTTAATTAGTTACTACCTGAAATTGTTCCTCACTTTCTAGTTATTGCTGATATGTCCCTAATTTTATTTTTCAGAGAAAATCTCATATCTGGAAAACATTATGAACACACTTATTAGTTCTTGTGATTTCTTAACTCAAATAGGGTTTTCTCTCTAAGTGAGTAAATGTCCCATTGTGTTGATTGACACTTTGGATAATAAGTTAAATGCTATAAATTAGAGTAGGTACGATGCTTGTATCCTTTATTGTGTCTCAGATGTTCCATTACAGCTATTCAGAATTTTCTAATGTTTCTGTGGTTTTAAGTTATTTGTCCACTTCAATTAGACTGCCAAATTTGTAGGCAGAAATATTATATCCCTATTACCCTTTCAGTGTCTTTAGGATCTTAAGGGGTTACTTGTCTTTTTCCCCTGATTTTGTTAATTCACCTTTACTTCCTTTTTAATTTCATCAATCAGACTAAAGGTAAACTTTATTGGTCTCTTTAATACAACCACCATGATTTCATTTATTTTCTCTATTGATTGTGCACTTTCTAATTAATTGATTTCTGCTCTTATTTTTAATGTTTCCTTTTTTCTACTCAGTTTGGAATAATTTTTTCTTCTTTTTCTATATTTTTTTGGTGGAAGCTTAGGTTACTGATTTTGGACTGTTCTTTAGCTGCACCACACAAATTTTGATGTACTGTGTTTTAATTATAATACTAATATTATCTAATTTATATATTTATATCTCTCTTGACTAATATATTATCTATACATATATTTTTATGTTTCTGAATATGTGAAAATTTAAATATATTTTATTTATTAATATAACTTCATTATGATCAGAAAATATAGTATGTATAATTTAATATAGTTAAATTTATTAAAATTTGTTTATGGACCATCATATTTATCTTTATCTCATTTCTTTTTTGATATTTTTTCTCTTTTCCTGCCATCTTTTGGATCAAGTTATTCTTAGTATTCATTTTATTATCTCTATTTATTATTTACATCTTTTTAAAAAATCTTTACTTGATTTTTTTCATTGCTTTCAGAGAGAAAGAGAGAGGGAAACATCAATTGGTTGCCTCCCACATGCACCTGGATGGGAGATGGACCTGAAATCTGGGTGTGTTCCCTGACCAGGAATCAAACCCACAACCTTTCATTTACAGGATGATGTTTTAATTAACTGAGCCACACTGACCAGGGCTCTTTCTATTTCTTTCTTTTTTAAAAAGTGTGTTGTCTAAGGCAATGCTATTTATGAGAATATTCAGTGAGGATGGAAATACTTCATATGTATGCTGTCCAGTTCAGTAGCCACTAGCCACATTTGTAACAGGCTATTGAGCACTTATGTAATAGAGAAACTAAAAGCATAAATTAATTTAATTTAAATTAAATTTATGTAGCTACATGTGGCTAGTGGCTATCTTATAGAGAGTACAGCCCCAGGGTTTACAATATGCATCTTTTAACTCATTACAGTTTCCCAGAAAACATAATATTTTACACTTTACATATCACTTAGACTCTGAAAATAATAGAAGGGCATTTTTCCATGTCCCATTGGTATTAGGGTTTTCTAGAGAAACACACAGAGAAAGAGATCTTATGAGGAATTGGCTCACACGATAATGGAAGCCAAATTGCATCATAATCTGCTATCTGCAAGCTGGTAACCCAGGAAAGTCAGTGGTGCAATTCAGTCTGAGACTGAAGGTCAGAAAAGATGATATGAAATGAGGTGAGATGAAATGTTTCAGCTCTGAAGCAGAGAGGCAGGGGAAAAAAAGAGTGAATTCCTTTTTCCTCTGCCTTTTGTTCTATTCAGAATGGACTGGATGATATTCATCCACATTAGAGAGGGCTATCTACTGTACCCAGTCCACTGATTCAAATGCTAATCTCATCCAAAAACAGCCTCACAGACATACCCAGAAATAATGTTTAATCTGGGCATCTTGTGGCCAGTAAAAGTGACACACAAAATTTAGCATTACATGTCTTTTCTACTGTAATTAAAACTCCACAATACATTGTTCTTTTTTCTTTATATATTAAGTGGTTTGTTATAGAAATTAATAGAAGAAAATACCTTTATATTCACCTGTAAATACCATTTTTTATTTTGAAGAACAGTTTTGGTTAACTTGGAATTCTAGTTTAAGATTTTATTTTTTATTTAGTTTTGTACGCTAATGCCAGAGATGTGGATTTGGTACTGGTTACGACTATAAATGATGCAGGAAGGTTAGACTTTAGTAGACACTTGAAGACAGGAAAAAGTTTAACACGTGATTATCTAACAGTAGAAGGTTGCAGACAGAAGGAATATTTAGGAAATATATATAATGGGTATTTATGGGAAGTACAGTTGTCCCCCCTGATTCATAGAAGATACATTCTAAGATTCATAATGAGTGCCTGAAATGAAGGTTAGTACCAAACCCTATATACATGGTGGGGCAAAAGTAGACTTACAGTTGTGAATACATGAAACACAAGTTTATTCTTGTATTACTACTTATTAATTATTGTATTATTTTCCATAAGAACAACTGTAAACCTACTTTTTTCCCCACTCTGTATATACTGTATTTTTCTTATACATACATACACATGATGAAGTTTAATTTATAAATAGACACAATAAGATATTAACAACAAAAACTAATAAAATAGAACAGTTAAAATAACATAGTCTAATTAAAGTTATGTTAATGTGGTCTCTCTCTCAAAATATCTTATTATACTGCACTCATCTTTTAAAGGAAGCACTTTATGATTTCTCTTTGGCATATCTGAATTGCCAGCATCACTACTCTTGTGCTTTGGGGCCATTATTAGGTAAAATAGATGTCACTTGAACACAAGCACTAGGATAACATGAGAGTCAACCTCATAACTGAGATGGCTACTAAGTGACTAATGGTCAAGTAACATATACCGTTTTTAGATGCTGGACAAAAATATGAGTTATGTCCCAGGTGAGACAGAATGGAACTGTGTGAGAGTTCATTCCACCACTCAGAATGGTACACAATTTAAGACGTATAAATTATTTATTTCTGAAAGTTTTCATTTAATGTTTTTGACAAAGGGTAAATGAAATCATGGAAAAGGAAATCAAGAAAAGGGGTCTACTGTGTAGCCTAGGCAAAGACAGAACCAACAGCAAAGGCCTTTAAGCAGGAATGTACTTGACTCATTCAGGAAGTAGCAGGAATGACAGTTTGGCTAGCACAGATGAGCTAAGCCTTGTTAGGAGAGGGAGTCAGGGCACCACAGATCATTCAAAGCCTTGCAGCCTTTTTAAAACATTAGTTTTATTCTGAGTGAATGGGGAGGTATTTTAGACTTGAGCAGCAGAGTGACATGAAATTTAAGTTTTAAAAGTAAAGTTTTGTGGAGAATAAATTGTTAAGGTCTAAGAATAGAAGTAAGGAGACGATTGGGACAAGTGATGATGGTGACTCAGACAAGAGTGCTAGCAGTGGACACATGGAAAATGGTTAGGTTTGGGATATACACCATAGACTGTATGTGTGGTTATGGGAGAAAGAGAGAATTAAGTGGAAGGGGGAGTAAAATCAATAGAGTTGGAAAATATTAGAGAATAAGGAGTTTGAGGAAAATCAAGTGTTCAGTTTTAGACATATTAACTTTGAGACATCTATTGAGATTTCAGCAAAGCTCAAGTAAGCAGACTATGTAAGTGTAGTTTGGGAGGGAGGTGTGGTTTGAGTGTTGTCACCATATAGATCCCATTGAAACTCTGAGAGTCTGTGAGTTGCCATGGGAGTACGCATAAGTAGAAAAGCAAAGAATATCAAAGACTAATATCTGGGAGAACTCTAACACTAAAAAGTATTGGAGAAAAATTGGTGGCAGCAAAGGAGTTTGAGGAGAGAGAAGAGAGTGAGGAGTTCAGCCACAAACTGTGTGGCTTGGTCATATGCTGCTATTAAATCACATAAAATAAGGACTTGAAGACTGGCTGTTAGATTTGTCATCAGGGAGTATTGTTAAAATTGAGTAAAGCAATTTCAGAAAAGTGGTAAAGGTGAACTCTGCTTGGAATGGATTAAAGAGGAAATGAGAGAAGGTATGTAGACTAGACTAGAAGTTGTATCAGCTCTTTCTGAGACTTTCGTTCTGAAGTGAAAGAATTGGACCTGAAGTTGTTATAGAATATGCTGTTAAGGTTTTTTTTTTTTTTTAATTGTTTTTCTATTACAATTGTCCCAGTTTTTCCCCCATTACTTCTCCCCATCCCACCCACCACTTCTCCCACAGTCAATCTCCACCCCACTGTACATGTCCATGGGTCATTTATACTAGTTCCTTGACTAGACCCTTCCTCTTCTTACCCCCTTCTCTCCCTCTCCGTTCCCCACTTGTCACTGTCAGTCTGCTCCTTGTTTAAATGCCTCTGGTTCAATTTTGCTTCTTTGTTTGTGTTGTTCATTATTTTCCTGTATTAGGTGATATCATATGGTACTTGTCTTTCATTGTCTGGCTTATTTTGCTAAGCACAATTCTCTCTAGTTTCAACATTGTCACAAATGGTAGAAGTTTCTTTTTTCTTTCTACTACATAGTACTCCATTGTGTAAATGTACCACAGTTTTTTGATCTGCTCATATACAAATGGGCACTTAGGCTGTTTCCAGCACTTGGCTATTGTAAATAGCAGTGCTATGAACATAGGCATGCACAAGTTCTTTTGAATTGGGGTTTCAGGATTCTTCAGTTATAATCCTAGCAGTGAAATGACTGGTTCAAAAGGGAGTTTCATTTTAAATTTTTTGAGGAAATTCCATACTGTTTTCCATAGTGGCTGCACCAGTCTGCATTCCCACCAACAGTGCAGTAGGGTTCCTGTTTCTCCACATCCTCGCCAGCACTTGTTGTTTGTTGATTTGTTGATGATGGCCATTCTGACTGGTGTAAAATGGTATCTCATTGCAGTTTTTATTTGCATCTCTCTGGTAGCTAGTGATGTTGAGCATTCTTTCATATGCCTATGGACACTCACTATGTTCTCTTTGGAGAATTGTTTGTTCAGGTTCTTTGCCCATTTTTTTTTTATTGGGTTATCTGTCTTCTTGGTGTTGAGTTGTATAAGTTCTTTATATATTTTTGAGATCAATTCCTTGTCTGACGTATTATTTACAAATATGTTTTCCTGTATAGTTGTTTCCCTTTTCATATTACTGATGTTTTCTTTTGCTGAGCAGAAACTTTAGTTTGATGTAGCCCCATTTGTTTATTCATTCTTTTATTTCCCTTGTCTTAGGAGATATATTGGTGAAAATATTGCTACATGGAATATCTGAAATTTCCCTGCCTATGTTTTCCTCTAGGATTTTTATGGTGTCACAGCTTACATTTAAATCTTTGGTCTATCTTGAGTTTATTCTGGTGTATGGTGTAAGTTGATGGTCTAGTTTCATTTTTTTGCATGTCCCTGTCCAGTTCTCCCAGCACCATTTGTTAAAGAGGC
Source organism: Furipterus horrens (assembly GCF_987537825.1). Taxonomy (NCBI): domain Eukaryota; kingdom Metazoa; phylum Chordata; class Mammalia; order Chiroptera; family Furipteridae; genus Furipterus; species Furipterus horrens. The sequence goes on along the minus strand of NW_028327182.1, from coordinate 32,887,162 downwards.
TCTTTTCACTCCATTTTATGCTCCTTCCCCATTTTTTCAAATATTAGTTGACTATATAGACCTGGGATTATTTCTGGGCTCTCTATTCTGTTCCATAGATTTATATGTCTGTTCTTATGCCAGTACCAGACTGTTTTGATTACCATGGCCTTGTAGTATAGTTTGATATAAGGTTTGTGATTCCTCCTACTGTGTTCTTCTATCTCAAGATTGCTGTGGCTGTTTGGGGTCTTTTTTGGTTCCATCTAAGTTTTAAAGTATTTGTTCTAGGTCTGTGAAATGTGTCACTGGTATTTTAGTGGGGGACTGAGTTGAATCTATAAATTGCTTTGGGTAGTATGGACATTTTAATGATGTTGATTCTTCCTATCCATGAACAGCATATATGCTCCATTTATTTGTATCTTCCTTAATTTCTTCCTTCAATGTTATGTAGTTTTCTGAGTTCAGGTCTTTTACCTCCTTGGTTAAGTTTATTCCTAGGTACTTTATTTTTCTTGTTGCTACAATAAATGGGATTTTTTTTCTAGTTTCTAGTTTCTATCTCTGATATTTTATTGTTGTGTATAGAAATGTCTTCAATTTTTGAATATTGACTTTGTACTCTGCTATTTTATCAAATCCACTTATTAGGTCGAGTCGTTTTTTCATGGAGTCTATAGGGTTTTCTATGTACAATATCATGTCATCTGCAAACAATGACAGTTTTACTTCCTCTTTTCCAACTTGGATGCCTTTTCTTTCTTTTTCTTGTCTGATTGCTGTGGCTAGAACTTCTAAGAGTATGTTGAGTAGGAGTGGATAGAGTGGACATCCTTGTCTTGTTCCTGTTCTTAGGGGTAATGCTTTCAGTTTTTGCCATTGAGTATGATGTTGGCTTCTGGTTTCTAGTATATGGCCTTTATTATGTTGAGGTATGCTCCATCTATTCCCATTTTGCTGAGTGTCTTTATCATAAATGGGTGTTGTGCTTTATCAAATGCTTTTTTAGGATCTATTGATATGATCATGTGATTTTGGACTGTCTTTTAGTTTATGTGGTGTATTACATTTATTGATTTACTAATATTAAACTATTCTTGCATCCCTGGGATGAATCCCACTCGATGGTGGTATATACCATTTCTTTTTATTCGTTTGTTTTGTTTTTTTAGTATATTTTATTATGTTGTTACTGTAGTCCCAATTTTTTCCCCTTTGTTCCCCTCTGCCCAGTACCCCCCTTTCCCTCCAGCAATCTCACCCCCTTTAGTTCATGCCCATGGGTCATGCATATAAATTCTTTGGCTTCACCCTTTCTTATATTATTCTTAACTTCCCCCTGTCTATTTTGTACCAAACAATTATGCTTCTTAATCCCTATACTATTTCCCCATTCTCTCCCTCCCCTCTCCCAGCTGATAACCCTCCAAATGATGCCTATGTCTATGATTCTGTTCCTATTCTGGTTTGCTTAGTTGGCTTTTGTTTTTATTTTTTAGATTCAGTTATTAATAGTTGTGTTTGTTGTCATTTTAATGTTCATAATTTTGACCTTTTTCTTAAGTAAGTCACTTTGACATTCCATATAATAATGGCTTAGTGATGATGGACTCCCTTAGCTCTACGCTATCTGGGAAGCACTTCATTTTCCCTTCTACTCCAAATGATAGCTTTGCCGGATAGAGTAATCTTGGCTGTAAGTCCCTGTTTTTCATCACCTTGAATACTTCTTGCCAGTGCCCTCTTGCCTGCAAAGTTTCTTTTGAGAAATCAGCTGATACTCTTATAGGCACCCCTTTGTAGTGAACTTTGCTTTTCTTTTGCTTCTTTTAAGATTCTCTCTTTAACTCAAACCATTGGCACTTCAATTGTAATGTGTCTTGGTGTGGTCCTTCTTGTGTCTAGCTTTTTTGGGACCCTCTGTGCTTCCTGAACTTGTATGTCTATTTCCTTCACCAAATTTGGAGCGTTTTCCTTCATTATTTTCTCACGTAAGCTTTCAATTTCTTGCTCTTCCTCTTCTCCTTCTGACACCCCTATGGTTTGGATGTTCACACGTTTAAAGTTTTACCAGAGGTACTTAAGCCTCTCCTCATTTTTTTTCAGTTCTTGTTTCCTCATTCTGTACTGGTTGACTGTTTTATTCTTCTTTATGTTCCAAATCATTGTCTTGAACTGTTTCCTTCCCTTCACCATTGGTTTTGTGTGGATTTTCCTTTGTTTCATTTAACATAGCCTTCATTTCTTCCCTTATGCATCTGCCATACTTAAGCATATCTGTCAAGCCTGTGAGCATCTTTATCACCAGCATTTTGAACTCTGCGCCTGTTAGGTTGGCTATCTCCTCGTTTGTTAAGTTGGCTATCTCCTCATTGCTTAGTTCTCCCACTAGAACCTTGATTTGTTCCCTCTTTTGGGCCATTCTCCTCTGTCTCCTTATCTTGACAGGCTCCTGGTTTGTTTGTGTCTGTGTCTTAGGTAGATCTGTTGCTCCTGTTACATTGTAAGGGGTGGAGCCTTATGTATTGGTCAGTACAGGGCGACCTGTTTCACCACATTGTGGCGCTATATGTACAGAAGGGGTCTGAGAGGGAACAATGCTGCTTGCTCAGCATTCGCCCCTTTTCCAGGCACTTCTCCCACTTTGTATGGAACTGGCACCTCTCTAGTTGTTTCCCTGGCTGTTGTTCCCAGAGTAGGTGGGTCTGTGGATGTTCTAGCACTGTGGGGACCCTTTAAACAAATGGGCTCTTCTGTAAAACTGGCAGTTTCTTCCTCTGCCCCAACTCCCACTGGTTTGCACAGTCAACAACAATGAGGCTTGATTTTCCCCAGCACTTGGATCATGAGCTGTGCAGTGTGGTCTGGTGCTGGGAGCACCCCCCAGGTGTCCCTCCTGACTTTTTAAAATGTGTGACTGCACTTTCTGCTCACCTGCCACTGCCACTGCTGCTGCTGTCACCACAGTGCATCCTCTCTGCCCCAGATCTGCCCCTCCTGCCTGTCTGGATGAGTACTTCTTCTTTATATATTTGTTTGTTAGACTTCCATGCAGTTTGATTTTCTGGAATTCTGGTTGTCTCTAGTTTTGAGGTAGTTGTATTATTTCTTAATTGTGGAAGGAGACACAGCGTGTCTGTCTAGGTCTCCATCTTTGCTGGAAGTCCTATATGATCTTTTTAATATGTTGCTGGATCTAGTTTGCCAAATTTTTGTTGAGGATTTTAGCATGTATGTCTTCAGCAATATTGGCCTGTAGTTTTCCTTCTTTTTTTGTGTCTCAACCTGGTTTTGGAATTAGGGTAATACTGGCTTCATAGAAAGAGTTTGGGAGTCTTCCCTCTTCTTGGGTTTTTTAGACTATTTTGAGAAGGATAGGCATTAGTTCTTCCCTAAATGTTTTGGAAAAGTCATCTCTGAGGCCATCCAGTTCAGGACTTTGATGTGCCAGGAGTTTTTTGATAACTGCTTCAATTTCACTAGTTGTTATCGGTCTGTTCAGGCTTTCTGCCTCTTCTTGATTAATTTTTGGAAAATTATATGTTTTCAGAAATCTGTCCATTTCATCTAGGTTGTCAAATTTCTTGTCATACAGTTGTTCTTAGTACTTTCTTACAATTCTTTGTATTTCTGTGTATCAGTTTTGATTTCTCCTGTTTTATTTCTGATTTTGTTTATGTGGGTCCTCTCTCTTTTCTTTCTTGATGAGCCTGGTTAAAGGCATGTTGATTTTGCTTATCTTTCAAAGAACCAGCTCCTGGTTTTTGTTGATTTTTTGAATTATTTGTTTAACCTCTATGTAATTTAATTCTGCTCTGATCTTGATGATTTCCTTCCTTCTACTTGCTCTGGGCTTTGTTTATTGTTTTTCCTCTAGTTCTTCTAGCTATAGGGTTAGGTTTTTACTTTGAGATTCCTCTATCCTTTTCAGGTAGGCCTGTACTGCTATGAACTTTCTATCAGGACTGCTTTTGCTGTGTCCCATATGTTTTGGTTTGTTGTGTGTTCATTATCATTTGTTTCCAGAAACTTCTTGATTTCATCCTTGATGTCATTGTTAACCATTAATTAATTAATAGTATATTATTCATTCTCCATTAATTTGAATGTTTTTGCATTTTTTCCTTGAGACTGATTTCTAGTTTCAAGCCATTGTGGACTGAGAAGATGCTTGATATAATTTTAATTTCCCTGAATTTGTTGGGGCTTATTTTGTGTCCTACCATGTGGTCTATCTTTGAAAATGTTCCATGTGCACTTGAGACAGATGTATACTTTACTTCTTTGGGGTAAAAATTTCTATACATATCAAGTCCATTTGATCTAGAGTGTTGTTCATTGCCTCAATGTCCTTGGTGTTTCTTTGCTTTGAAGATCTCTCTATTGTTGACAACGGGGTGTTATAGTCCCCTATTATGAGTGTGTTTCTGTCAATATCCTTCTTGAAGTCCTTCAAGATTTTCCTTATATATTTGGTGCTCCTATGTTGAGTGCATATATATTTATCAGGGTTATATCTTCTTGATGGATTGTTTCCTTAAGTATTATGAAATGTCCTTCTTTGTCTCTTTTTATGGACTTTTCTGTGAAATTGTTTTGTCTGATATAAGTATTGCTACCCCAGCTTTTTTTTCATGTCCATTGCTTGGAATACTTTTTTTTATCCCTTCACTTTCAGTCTGTGTAGATCTTTTGTTCTAAGGTGGGTCTCTTGTAGACAGCACATATGTGGGTCATGCTTTCTAATTCATTCAGCTACGCTGTGTCTTTTGATTGGTTCACTTAATCTATTTACATTTAAGGTTATTATTGATAGGTACTTACTCATTGTCATTTTTCCCTTTTGTGCTTGTGTTCCTCTCTGTCTCTGTTTCTTAATCTTCTTATAGCAGACCCTTTAGCATCTCTTCCAATGCTGGTTTGGTGGAGATGCATTCTTTTAGCCTCCTTTTGTCTTGGAAGCTCCTTATTTTAACTTCTGTTTTGAATGAGAGTCCTGGTGAGTAGTGTAGTCATAGTTGTAGGCCTTTGTTTTTCATTGCTTCAAATTTTTTTTTGCCATTTCCTTCTGGCTTGTAGTGCTTCTGTTGAGAAATCTGATGATAGCCTTACCAGAGCTCCCTTGTATGTTATTAGCTGTTTCTCTCTTGCTGCTTTTCCGATTCTCCCTTTGTCTTTGAGTTTTGCCATTTTAACTATGATGTGTTTTGGAGTGGGCCTGTTTGGGTTCATCTTCATTGGGACCCTTTGTGCTTCCTGAACTTGCATGAATTTTTCTCTTATCAAGTTAGGGAAGTTTTCTGTCATTACTTTTTCAAACAGGTTTCTATACCTTGCTCCTCTTCTTCCTCTTCTGGTAATCATATAATACAGATATTATTATGTTTCATGTTGTCTTGCAGCTCTCTTAAACCCTCTTCATTCTTTTTCAGTTATTTTTTTTTCATTTTGTTGCACTGTCAGGCTTAAGCACTGAGGGTGGGGCAGATTAATTCCTGTGCACAGGGCTATTACTTCCCCTCAGGCTGATGCCACTTGGAGGGGAGTTGTCTGCCTGCTGTATGGGGAATGAGTCAGACCTGTGACCGGGTCCACAGCTCCCTGAGTTCTCTCATCAAGGTCACCACCTTAACTCTCCTTAAGCATCTCTAGTCCTCTCTGCCTTCCCTCTGCTGGATCCTAGGATAAGTAGGTGCCAATATGTTTTCATATGTGATCTCTTTAAAAGCTCTTTGTCTTCAGCTGTTTCTTTCAGGCCAGCAAAAAACCAAACCAAACCAAAACAAACAAAAAAACCTGTGACTTTTCACTTTTTAAAACTGGATGCTATCTTACTTTCTGTTCTGTTGCTGTAGGCTGGAAAGACCAGCTGGGGGTTTAGACCCTGCCTTTCTCAAGGGGGACTCCTGGCTGCTGAGCTGTTTCTCAGTCCCTTCAGTTGCCACCCATGGGATCCCAGCCAGCCCTTTCATGTCTCCATACTTCCTACCAGTCATCATCGGCAGCCGTCTGTCTCGAGAGACGATGGTGTAGCTTCTTAAGAGTCTATCTGCACCGCCGAGAATGGCTGTGCAGTCCAACTCGGGAGTGACACGGTATCTGTCTCCTCCCGTGTTGAATCGACATCTTGTGATGACGCTGGAGTGTCCTCTCCAGTGAAGCTGAAGCTACAGAGCCTGGGCAGGGTGATATGGTGATACCAGTCATGTTGTGATGAAGTGGCATTTTCTGTCTGTCCATGGTTATAAGACTTCTCTCCACCTAGTTAGTGTTCAGTTGGTTATTCCAGATGATTTCCCACAATTAAGTTGTAATTCCAGATTGGTCCTGGGAGGAGATTAGTGTAACTTCCACTTACTTCTCTGCCATCTTGGATCTCTTCAAGATTTTACTTAAGATGGTATAAATATCATCTTTTTGTGTGTTTAAAGTAATGTTTCTATTGGGAACAAAAAAATGATTGTGTAGAAAGGAGAAAAGTAATTGTTGGAGATATGTATTCAGGCAGTGAAGTCGGATAGTAATCTAATATATGAGTGGTGTACTGTGGGGAGGTTTAAATGGCCACACCTTGACCTCTGACCCTAATTTAAATTCAGTAACTTGGTTGGGGAGCCATGTCAGGACAAAGACCTTTGAATGCTACAATCTATTTCTGTTGGCCTCCTGTCCCTGCAAAGTATTCTTTTCTTTCAGGGAATTTTCTGGTCTTACTAATTTATAATAGGTACCTTTTTATGTTTTATTACTTTCTGGTTAAATCAGCCATCAGGAAGTATGTGATGAGAGAATTAAATAAGTGAATACCAAGTAGCTAGTCATTTGACCGGACCTAATTGTTTCTCTCTGTCAGGAACTTGCATTATGTTCACACTGTGATTTGGGGTGGTTTTTCTTTCCTTTTTTTTTCTTTTTGACTTGCAACAGAGATAAGGATACTAATCATGTATTGAGGACAATGTAGGGAAAAGAAAATGAGCACACTAAGTAAATTCTCCCATTCTTGCCATGCTAACCAGCCTTTCTTTGGAATAACTGTGAATAATTTGACAGAAACTCACTGTTTTTATGCTAGGTGCTTGGATTCTTTAACCTTCCTATATAGCTTTTGAGACATCTCCAATGCTGAGTCACAAAGAGATCAGCAATAGCCTGAGTGGTTTCATCATCTCATTTTGCACATAGCTTTTAAACACTGGAGAATATTTAAATCATTAATTCTCACCCCAGACATTCAGAATGATTTGTATTTTCCTTATTAAAATAAAATAATTGGATTAAGTAATGTCTTATTTTTTAAATTTAAATTTGTAATAAAGAAATATGGAATGCCATAATTTCATTTTCTTTCATTCAAACATTTAGAAATGTTGTTCATTACCAAATAAACAGTAATAAATCTTTGGGAATTACATAGTCACACATATAACTACTTTAATCTTTGATGAAGTGAAATTTTTATATGAAAATGTTAGATTTTTAGAGTACTGCTAATTATGCTCTGCTTCATGTAAAAATTCCTTATGAAATTAATAGAGTTTCTGGGGGCTATGACTTTTAAATTATTTTCTTGGAACTTGAGCTAGGCTGGACGATAAAGAATTGAAAATTATTGAGTATGACTCTTCAAACTGGGCTTTTGGATGCTTTCATTTGGGTTTACTAAGAAACCAAACAAACAAACTATAAAAGAACATGCCAGAATTCAGAGGATGGTAATGGAAGCATGCCTCTATAGATCTGCATGACACTCACAAAGCAGCTACAAAAGCAATGCATTTTGTGCATTGCCTTTTTTACACTATGCGAGCCATTGCTGGAAGTGTTTCTTTACCATGGTAACTGTTACCATAGTGACCACCAGCATCATCAATGATGAAACCTCTGTCTGCCAAATATCATTCCTTCAGTTTGAGCCTTCATAAAAGCTCACTTGTAAATGAGAAAAAATTGCCTGATGATTAATGTAAACTCTTATATGGAACATGAAGTAGAATAGAGCTAGGTGATTCTATGACCTAAACTCTAGATTTATATCTTTTATATTTTGCATTGGTTGTTTATCAGGGTTTCCTGTGTGTTTGTTTCTTTGTTTTTGTTTTGCACATACATATATTCCAGCTCTATACAAAATCTGGTAAATCTCAATTTTCTGGTGTTGCCCTGAGTATTTTTTTTTTTTTATTTTCAAATAATCCATATATTGTTCTGGAGTAGCTCAGATGTGTGAATGACTGAATAATGCCCTTCATTACACTTAATAACCTTTCAGATCTGTGCTGCTTAAACTATCTCTGGTGAAGTACCAGTTTTCCATTCACCACAAGCCAAAACTTTTATAAAATACAGTAAAAAATATAATTACTAGAAAAAATTAAAAGGCATAGGAAATACAAACTCCATTTTCATTGCTAAATTCAGTAGATATACAGTTACTGTGAAAATTGCTCTAAAGTTTCTGAACACTTACTCTCAGTTAATGTATATCTCCCTTAAGACTGTTAATCAACAGTCCAGGAATGAAAGTGGTCCCCTGGTCTCACTTTGAGCAGTCCTGTTCTAATGTGTGAGTTTCCTCATCCATCAAACGGATAAAATATCACTTACTACCCACTATTCAGAGGGCTCGAAGACACAGTAAATTAGAGATATGTGAAACCTTAAAGATAAAATTAAGAATTTATCTTTGTGTTTCTTCAGTGATAAGCACAATACCATGTATATGGAATAAAACTGATACTTTGAAATTAAAATTAAACATGTTCAAAGGGGGAATTGGTGCATTTTGTGGGTCTGTGTGAAATTTTCTCAGTGATTTTTTTCCTCAAAACTATCACATCTCACACTGGAATTCTGCCATAAACATGTGACACTCAGCCAGCTAGTGGTGACAATACAAGATATCAACCACAAAGCAGACCTGACTAGCATAAAAATATTGGTTTCACAGTATACCATCTAAGAAAAACATATAGAATTATTCTTAAATTGCTTTGTTACATAATTTATAATTTAGTGACTAGAAGGCAGGGCAACATTGATTTTTTAAAATAATTTTTCTAACAAAAGAAAAAATACTTATTTTTACATTAGATAAAAACAGAGCATTATTTTATTTTTTTTTAAGTATTTTTTTATTTTTTATTTTTTGGTTTTTCAATTACGGTTGTCCCATTTTTTCCCCCATTGCTAGAGCATTATTTAATAGAAAACTAATACAGTAAAATGTTGAATTTGCCTATCATTCTGGATGAACATTTACTTTGAAAGCTTTTCAAATGAAACAAATCTACAGACAGTTGGAAGATAGGTAATTTTGTATTTTATTCATTGTGTTTTTGTTGTGTTTTAATCCTCACCTGAGGATATATATTTATTGATTTTAGAGAGAGGGAGGGAGGGAAAGAGAGAGGGTGTTGGGGTGGGTAAAACATCAATGGGTTGCCTTCCTTATGATCCCTCAGTGGGGATGGAACCTGCAACCTAGGTATATGCCCTGACTTGACATGGAACCAGTAGCCTTTTGGTGTACATGACAACACTCCAAGCAGCTGAGCCACCCAGCCAGAGCAAAGGTTGGTAGTGTTTTAATATTTGATGTTCAAAGAGGCTAAAATAGAAATAATAAAGACAATTCTGAAAATAAATCTAATTTTGCTTTTGAAAAAAATAACCTAAAGATTCAAAATATTTTTTTCTTAGTCCAAAATTTATAGTTTTAAAAACATATAGTTGTAATAAATTAGAATTACAAATTCTAATGTAATTTTTTTATATGAAACAAGGTATTTTCTAAATTAAACAAATTAAAATACATTTTAAAATATATTGGTGAAAATTTTATGCAAAAATAAATTTAAAAATTCAAAATTATTTTAATTAATTGAACAACTGATATTTTTCATCAGGAACAAATGTGGCAAAAATTAATGTATGCATATTAATGAAGCAAGTGTATTCAAGTGAGAATTTTACTGATTTAACTATCATGTAAAAAAGAGTATTCAAAATATAGCAAATAATAATATATAAAATATGGTGTAAATAAAAATGGAAAAAAAAAGTTTGGTAATGAGAATAAGAATAAATATAGAAAGGATACATGATGGAGACAAATGAGAATATCATACACATAAAAAGACATAAAATATTTTTCACCTGCTTATGGTCTACTTTTACAAAAATAACTCAAACAAATGTATTGAAAATGAATTTGATATGACACAGGCAAAACAAGGAAAAGTAAAGAAGTGAGTCTATGTCAAACCAATATGCTTCTGCATAGCAAAGGAAATAACAAAAGGAAAAAGTGATCTATGAAATGGGAAAATATTAATATTTACAAACCACATATCTGATGAAAGGTTAATATTTAAAATATCTGAAGAGCTTATACAACTCAAAGAAGCCCAAATAACCCGATTAAAAATGGACAATGATTTGGATAGACATTTCTCTGAAGAACATATACAAATGACCAACAGGTATATGAAAAGGTGCTTAGGAGAAGGAAGATGGCGGAGGAGCGACGGGAGGCTGCGCTCTCAGGCTCCCGAGACCCGTCTGCAGTTTGGGCTAATTGCAGACAGAACATCTCAGTGAGCAGCTGGACACTGGCAGGAGTTGAGCCAAGGCACTGCTGGATTAGAGAAAATCCATCTGGGAATGACCTGTTTGGTGAGGATAGCGGAGGAAAAGGGGACAAAATGGGATTCCTGACTGGGGTGGCTGCCCGAGCTGCGGCTGGAAGGACACAAAGGCTTTTTGGCGACCACAGGCTATCCCAGAGAGGAGTCGGGAGGAGAGCGGATCTCTGCCCGCTGGCAGAGACAGGACTCGGCCAAGTGGCATTGGCGCTGAAGGACAGGAGACAGCAAGCATGCTGCCGGACAAGGGAGAACATAATTCTCCTTTATATTTTTCTCTAGTGGAGAGGGGAGGAAAGTTTGGGGGTGGTAGGCCATTCTTGAGGAGCGCAGGCACAGTGGCACGCTCATCCATTCCCCAACCGTACTCTTGGGTCCCGGGGGCGCGTATAGGGAAGTGCTCTCATTCACTGGCCCAGGTGTGCAGGGCCGTGAGTCCAGGTGTCCCTCGGACACTCCCCAACGGACATAAGATCAGTGCCCCAACAGGTACAGGGAGGGCCCACTGAACACGCAGAGGACCATGCACAGACACCCCTAGACAGCTCCCGTGGGTGCCTGGCCCCAGGCCGGAAAGCAGACCACTAGCTCAGGCTCTGTTCATGCCACCCAGATGGGTGAGGGAAGGCGGGAGGCTGCTGCGCAGGAACAGCAGGTGGCAGCGACTCACAGACGCTCACTTCCACTGAGCACAAGTGACCAGGGCCCCGCCCTAAGAGGCGAGAGACTAACTCCCGGAGCTCGGATCAGCGGGACTAAGGGCATGGGCACGCCAGCGTGGAAACACCTCAGCCCGGGGACAATAGGCGCCAATCGCGGGGCAAGTTCTCGGGCCGCCCTGCCCCTGCAGGGGCTGGTGTGCAAGGACACCTCAACTGGCTCCAGTGGGCAGCAAGGGAGTGAGCCGTGCCGGCAACCATGGGCGCGCACCATTGCGGCAACCGCGAGTGCACACCAGTGCTGCAAGAAACAAGAACCTCTGAACCGCCACACTAGACCAGCTGCGGATGCAGAAAAAGAAGGCGACACACCAAGGCTAAAACGGAGTAAAAACATCGCTTTTTATTTTTTCCATTTTTTTCTCTCTTCTTTCTTTCTTTCTTCTTTCTTTTCTTTCTTTCTTTCTTTCTTCTTTTCTTTCTTCTCTTTTCTTGGGTTCTTTGGGGTTTTTTTTATCTCCCCTTCCAAAAAGAAAAACAAACTATCTCTAACGTGTTGCATATAACCTCTCCTTCTCATCCTTTCTCTTTAATCATTATTTATTCATTTGTGTGTCTAGTTTAGCCCCCCATCACTCTAAATAATAGAACATAATTACTATATAAATCCAATACAATACAATCCCACTTTTACTATATTATGCATTTTTCCATCCTTTTCTTCTATTTTTATTAACATACAATGTAAATATTACGTACTGGCTTGCACAGTTTCAACTATTATTAATCTATCACCCCCTCTATCAAAAATTATATTTTTCCTCCCCCAAAACAACTCTTATCTATTTTTCTTATAGTATAAAAGCTCTAATCTCTTTAAATTTATATTAATACAGGCTCATTGGCTGATGATAGTGGGATAGAGAGTGGGGGATACTTTTTGAGGGTGTGGGTCTCCTGCCTGGGCTGTGTGTTTATGTTTTTAACAGCATATCCACAAAAGAACTCAAGACAAAGTGGATAGAGTGACTCTCAACCAACTAGCCAGAAGGAAGATCCTACCAAACAGCATAAACAAATGACATAAAGGGTAACTCAAGAACATCAGGCTCAGGATATCAAAGAGACTGCACCACTGAAACCCCCAGATCTCCGATAAAGAATCTCACACGACAAAGGAGGGAAGTCAAAGCAGACCCCCTCCCCCCAAAAAAACAAACAAATAAATAAATAAATAAAAACAAAAAGAATCCAACATGATAAGATGCAAAAATAACCCCTCAATGAAGAGAAAAGAGAAATCCTTAGAAAGAGAGATAGATGAAATAGACATACCCCAATTGTCAGACATGGAATTCAAAACAATGGTGGTAAAGAAGTTCAATATACTCGACATCCTTAAAATCAACTATGACAACCTCCAAGGAAGTTACCAGCAGCTCCAAGAAAATTACAGGGAACTTGCAGAGAACTACACCAGCATAAAAAAAGACATAGAAACTGTTAACAAGAACCAGAAAGAACTGAAGAATTTAATCTCTGAACTGAAAAGCACAGTAGAATCAGTCAAAAGCAGACTAAACGAAGCAGAGGATCGGATTAGTGAGTTAGAAGATAATGTAGAGAAAAACTCCCAGACAATACAGCAAAATGAAAAAAGATTGAAAAAATATGAACAAGATATAAGGGAATTACAGGATAGCATGATAAGAAATAATATCAGGATCATCGGAATTAGAGAGTGAGAAGAAAAGGACCATGGAATAGAAAAACTGATAGGAGAAATAGTGACAGAAAATTTTCCAAACCTGATGAGAGAAAAAGTTATACAAGTTCAGGAAGCACAGAGAGTTTCAATGAAGAGGAACCCCCAAAAACCAACTCCAAGGCACACCATAATTAAAATGGCAACATTTCAAGACAAAGAGAGAATCCTAAAAGCAGCAAGAGAAAAACAGCAAATAACATACAAGGGAGCTCCGATAAGGCTATCAACTGATTTCTCAACAGAAACATTACAAGCCAGAAGGGAATGGTCAAAAATATTTCAAGCAATGAAAAATGAAGGCTACAACCATGAATACTCTACCCAGCAAGGCTCTCATTCAAAATAGAAGGTGAAATAAGGAGTTTCTCAGACAAAGGAAGACTAAAAGAATACATCTCCCCCAAACCAGCATTGCAAGAGATGCTAAAGGGAGTGTTCTAAGAAAAAAGAAGAAAAGAGCAAGAGAGGAGAGGAACAGAGGCACAAAGGGCAATGAATAAATACACGTCAATAATAACTTTAAATGTAAATGGATTAAATGCTCAAATTAAAAGACATAGGGTAACGGAATGGATAAGAAAACAGGACCCACATATTTGCTGTCTACAAGAAACACACCTGAAAACAAAAGATTTACACAGACTTAAAGTAAAGGAATATAAAAAAATATTCCAAGCAAACAGACCGGAAGCAAAAGCCGGGGTAGCAGTCCTCATATCAGACAAAATGGATTTCAAAGCAAGGGCAATAAAAAGAGACAAAGAAGGACATTTCATAATACTTAAAGGAACAATCCATCAGGAAGATATGACTTTGATAAACATATGCACCCAACATAGGAGCACCCAAATACATAAAGCAAATACATAAAGCAAATACTAGAAGACCACAAAAAGGATATCAACAACAACACACTCATAGTAGGGGACTTCAACACTCCATTATCAACAATAGACAGGACACAAAACAAGCCTCAACAAATTCAAGAAAATTGAAATCATATCAAGCATCTTTTCAGATCACAGTGCCTTGAAACTAGAAATCAACCTCAGAGAAAAAAATCAAAGACACCCAAACTCATGGAGATTGAATAACATGCTATTAAACAATGAATGGGTTAACAATGACATCAAAAAAGAAATCAAGAAATTTCTAGAAACTAATAATAATGAGCACACAATAGCCCAAAACCTGTGGGACACAGCAAAAGCAGTCCTGAGAGGGAAGTTCATAGCAATACAGGCATATCTGAAAAGGCTAGAAGAATCTCAAATAAAAAACCTAACCATAAAGCTACAAGAACTAGAACAACAACAACAAACAAAGCCTAGGGCAAGAAGAAGGAACGAAATCATCAAGATCAGAGCAGAACTAAATGACATAGAGACTAAACAAACAATCCAAAAGATCAACAAAACTACGAGTTGGTTCTTCGAAAAAATAAACAAAATTGACAAGCCTCTAGCCAGGCTCATCAAGAAAAAAAGAGAGAAGACCCAAATAAACAAAATCAGAAATGAAAGAGGAGAAATCACCACAGAAATACAAATGATAGTTAGAAATTACTACAGACAACTGTATGACAAGAAATTTGACAATCTAGAACAAATGGACAAATTTCTAGAAACATACAACCTTCCAAAACTGAATCAAGAAGTGGAAAGTCTCAACAGACCAATAACAAAGAAGGAAATTGAAACAGTAATCCAAAATCTCCCTGCACACAAAAGCCCTGGATCGCATGGCTTCACAGGCGAATTCTACAAAACATTCAGGGAAGGACTAACTCCTATCCTCCTCAAACTGTTCCAAGAAATCCAAGAAGAGGGGAAAATCCCAAACTCTTTCTATGAAGCCAGTATTATCCTAATCCAAAAACCAGGTCAAGACACAACAAAGAAAGAAAACTACAGGCCAATATCACTGATGAACATAGATGCTAAAATCCTCAATAAAATATTGGCAAACAGGATCCAGCAATACATCAAAAAGATCATACATCATGATCAAGTGGGCTATATTCCAGGGATGCAAGGATGATTTAATATTCACAAATCAATAAATATAATACATCACCTAAACAAAATGAAAGGCAAAAATCACATGATCATATCTATAGATGCAGAAAAAGCATTTGATAAAGTACAACACCCATTTATGATGAAAACACTCAGCAAAATGGGAATAGAGGGAGCATACCTTAACATAATTAAGGCTATATATGAGAAGCCTGAAGCCAACATCACACTCAATGGACAAAAACTGAAAGCATTCCCCCTGAATTCAGGAACTAGACAAGGTTGTCCACTCTCTCCACTCCTTTTCAACATAGTGTTGGAAGTCCTAGTCACAGCAATCAGACAAGAAAAAGAAATAAAAGGCATCCAAATTGGGAAAGAGGAAGTAAAACATTCATTATATGCAGATGACATGATAGTATATCTAGAAAATCCTATAAACTCCACTAAAAGACTACTCGATATAATAAGTGAATTTGGCAAAATAGCAGGGTACAAAATAAATATACAGAAATCTAAGGCATTTCTGTACACCAACAATAAAATATCAGAGACAGAGACACAAAAGAAAATACCATTTACTATAGCAACAAGAAAAATAAAGTACCTAGGAGTAAACTTAACCAAAGAGATAAAAGACCTGTACTCTGAAAATTACATAACATTGAAGAAAGAAATTAAGGAAGATACAAATAAATGGAAGCAAATACCATGTTTTGTATGGGAAGAATCAACATCATCAAAATGGCCATACTACCCAAAGCAATTTACAGATTCAATGCAATCCCTATTAAAATACCAATGACATATTTCAAAGACCCAGAACAAATACTCCATAAATTCATATGGAACCAGAAAAGACCCTGAATAGCAAAAGCAATCTTGAGACAGAAGAACACAGCAGGAGGAATCACAACACCAGATATCAAACAATACTACAAAGCCACTGTAATCAAAACAGTCTGATACTGGCATAAGAACAGACATACAGATCAGTGGAACAGAATAGAGAGTCCAGAAATAAACCCAGGCCTCTATGGTCAACTAATCTTTGATAAAGGAGGAAGGAACATAAAATGGAGTGAGAAGAGCCTCTTTAACAAATGGTGCTGGGAGAACTGGAGAGGGATCTGCAAAAAAATGAAACTAGACCACCAACTTACACCACACATGAGAATAAACTCGAGATGGATCATGACACCATAAAAGTCCTAGAGGAAAACATAGGCAAGAAAATATCAGATATCTCACGTAACAATTTCTTCACGGATACATCTCCTAAAGCAAGAGAAATAAAGGAAAAAATAAACAAATGGGATTACATCAAACTAAAGAGTTTCTGCTCAGCAAAAGAAAACATCAGCAAGATGAAAAGGAAACCAACCATATGGGAAAACATAGTTGCCAATGACATCACAGACAGGGGACTGATTTCCAAAATATATAAAGAGCTTATATGACTCAACATCAAGAAAATAAACAACCCAATTAAAAAATGGGCAAAGGACATGAAGAAACACTTCTCCGAAGAGGACATACAGAAGGTCCATAGACACATGAAAAAATGCTCAACATCATCAGCCATCAGGGAGATGCAAATAAAAACCACAATGAGATACCCTTTTACACCTGTCAGAATGGCCATCATCAACAAATCAACAAACAACAAGTGCTGGCGAGGATGTGGGGAAACGGGAACCCTACTGCACTGTTGGTGGGAATGCAGACTGGTGCAGCCACTATGCAGAACAGTATGGAATTACCTCAAAAGATTAAAAATGGAACTGCCTTTTGAACCAGCAACTCCACTACTAGGATTATACCTGAAGAATCTTGAAACACCAATTCAAAAGAACTTATGCATAACTATATTCATTGCAGCACTGTTTACAATAGCTAAGTGCTAGAAACAACCTAAGTGCCCATCTGTAGATGAGTGGATCAAAAAACTGTGGTACATTTACACAATGGAATACTATGTAGCAGAAAGGAAGAAGGAACTCCTGCCATTCGCAACAACATGAATGGAACTAGAGAGAATTATGCTTAGTGAAATAAACCAGGCAAAGAAAGCAAAATACCATATGATATCACCTAATACAGAAAACTAAAGAACGCAAACAAAGGAACTAAATAGAACAAAGAGCAGAATAGCAGTCAATAGGGGGGAGGGGGAGGGAGAGAAGGAGGATAAGTAAGGGAAGGGTTTAGTCAAAGAACCCGTATAAATGACTCATGGACATGGACAACGGGGAGGGATATGATTACGGGAGAGGGGGTGGGTTGGGTGGGGTAGGGAAATTGGGGGAAAAGGGGACAACTGTAATTGAAAAACCAAAAATTAAAAACATAAATAAATAAATAAATAAATAATTAAATGTATGGGATGCAGCAAAAGCAGTCCTAAAAGGGAAGTGTCTAAGCTATAAACTCCTACATTAAGAAAAAAGTTAAGATCTCAAACAACCTAACAATCCAGCTCAAGGAACTAGGAAAAAGAACAAACTAAGGTCAAAATTAGCAGAGGAAAGGAAAAAAAAATATTAGAGTATAAATAAATGAAATAGAGACTAGAAAAATAATAGAATAGATCAATGAAACTCAAGTTGGCTTCTTGAAAACATAAACAAAATTGACAAACCTTTAGCTAGACTAACCAAAAAAGAAAAAAAAAAGAATGAGGATTCAAATAAATAAAGTTATAAATGAGAGAGGAGACATTATAATATACCACGTAAATGCAAAGGATCATAAGAGACTACTGTGAATAATTATACACCAACAAATTGGACAGCCTAGAAGAAACAGATGCCTTCTTTCTCCAGGCTAAGTTGGATGTCATCGTCTTTGAAGAATGTTGTGCTGTCTCACTTTCATAGGAGATGATATGTGACTCCTGCAATGAAATTTTATCCCATCATCTCAACAGAAATTATGTGATCCTAGGGAGAAAATGCCAAGTTTAATTAACTATCTGAGATCAGATGAATACATGTACAATATTAAGCCATGAGCTTGGAATATTAACAGAGAATACTGTTTTATAAGACATCTCCAATGATGTTTAATTAATCAGAGTCCCTATGAACCAAATAGATAGGTACCCTATTAAGGTGCTGCTTGATGTGTTGGAAGAAAAATGTAAGCATCATAACTCAGTTCATAGTTTCTAGAACTAAGCTAGTCCCCTGACTGGTGAAGATTGTGTCTTTTTTGTGGAAAGACTCTGCCTCAAAGTTGCATTTGTATTCCATGAATGTCCTTTAATCGTCCTTCATTTTGCAGATAACTGTAAACTTGGGAAAGATATAACTACACTTTTAGAAGTTATTAGATACCAGCTCTGGCCTTACATTTACCCTGAGATACCAAAATGTCCCTAAGGTCCAAGAGTGAGAATGGAGACTGGAAGAGGTTAGGGGTTAAATAAAGACTTGGTCCAAGCCCACCCAGAGAACTTCCAGTGGAATCAAGGACTCACTGACAGCCCCAGACTCATTAAGTCTGGGCTACTTCAGTAGTAAAGACTAAGTGGAAGTCTCAGTAACAGCTCCTTCTTTCTAGAATATCTACCTAACCCATAGGTAGCACTCTCTATTTCCTTAATAATAAACTAAAGGCAATGCCAAGTCTTTGGGGAAACTTCAAAGATTAGTAGCACCATAAAAACTGTGAGAGACAAAGAGGTATGATTACAATTTTAGACCCACTTAATGTGTCAAAGTACTCTGTAAAAGAGTTCAAAAGATTTTATCTATCCTATTAGTCATTTTAGTTTAGGATTATCTAAAAGGAACCAAGAATTTGGGTGTAGTGTTGTTTGGTGAATTATTCCAAGACTGTGAGCCAGCTAAAGGCAGGGATTGTGTCTCATTTTTAATTTCTAGGGAAAAGAACTTTATTCAGTGCTCTGTAGGCATTCAATTAATGTTCTCATAATACACGAGTAAATGAGTGAATTAAACAAAAATATGGTTTACTAACACAGTATCAATTCCTTAAAACTATATCTGTTATAAGGGTATTACAACCCCAAGAAGTACAGAAGTTCTTGGATAGATTAAAATAATTTCTAGACTTTTACTTCAGTTACACAAAAGATATAATTATATGACTATCAAGATATGTTTCTAGAATTTCCTAAAGTAGTAGGATAGGTGACAAACTCACAAATGTATAATGTGTGTATGTACAATGTGTATATATACATGTAACTATATCCAAACAAATTATAATATATCATTTGACAGTTATATATATATATATATCAAAGTATACATGTATATATATAACACATATATCAGCTGAAGACAAAATTAAAATCAATTTTATCTTAAATTAAATAATTTTGTTTTTATAATGATTTCCTACAATATTTTGGGAATTTTTAGGTTAAATTAGAGATATTCTTGACATATATCTTACTTGTGTGTAAATCTAAACCCTCTAACCATTAGAAAAAAGAAAAGAAAAAGTAATTTTTCAAGTTGAACAAAAGACAAAATTTACAATTTGAATTTTATTATAAAAACTTGGGAATATCCAAATACCCTGTTACTTTCTTGAACTAGTACAAGATATTTTATAAAATCATAGCCAGAAATAAAAATATGTTTAGAGACTCAAAAATCCTTATATCAAAAATTATTTTCCATCCTCATTAAGACTTGCAGTCAAAAATGTTTTAATTCACTTCCAAATAATTTATATAGCTTTCAGATGACTATAACTAAGTGTAAGCAATTTTACTTCTGTTTCCACATCAATGAGTTATCATGCTTAAATTATTGAATATAAGATACACTGATTTTCAAATGTTTCATTTTAAATGGGAAAACTTCAGGAAAATGTTTTGTTAAAAATTTGAACACTTAGCAAAAAATGTCCTGTTTAAATTCAAATTTAAAACATGTTTCAAAAAAGTGCTTAATAATTGGGAAGTATCTTGGGCATTGAGAAATTTTAGTTCCTATGTAAGTAATTTATTGTTATAATGCTGCTTCAGTGGCTCTCAGAAATAAGTGCTTATGCACCTGGAGTCAGCTGAGGTTAGTTAGGACATCGATCATCTTATCTGGATTGATAGGCTGGTGATTGATGTACAATAGCTTCAGCTGGGGCCAGTATGGCACTCTCCTTATGTTATATTTCATCCTCCAATAGTTCTCATTTGTCTTACTCAGCATTCTCCAGAGAAACAGTATCTATAAGATGTGTGTGTGTGTGTTTGTGTGTGTGTGTATGTATAGATAGAGACAGAGAGAGACAGAGAGAGATTATAAGGAATTGGCTCAGAAAATATGAAGTCTGAAAAGTCTAAAATAATACAGAGATAAACAATTGAAATTATTAATGCAATAAATCTAAAACATTTTTAACAATCTTTAATATGATTTTCTTTTAACAAACCCTTCTTCATTACCTGATTTTACCATACACAATTCAGAATGCTTTCTTACAGGTAAGTCCAGCTAAGATTTATAATATATGAACTTAAAAGATATGTCATTGCTTGAGAAATTATTAACAACTATATTATATAACTTAATAGTTATTGATTACAGGGCTTAAATAACTATGTGTTCTTTATTGTTTCTTCCTTTGTAGATAATATAGTAGAAGAAAGGGGTTAAAATTTACATATGAATGATGCCAAGAAAAAATAAAAAATTAAAATAATTTTATATAAATATTGAAAATTCTATTTATGTTAAGAGAAGTTTTGGTAATCACTTTATTCATGGCCTACCATACCAATATTTGAAAAATAATGTGAAAATGAGAGAAAGAAAATATATATTGAGATTTTTCTGATGCTCTGTGAAGATGAAAACTTTGATTATAAAGTAGCTAGAAGAGTAGTTGCTTATCATTTTATAAACTATGTACATTTAAATTTTTCTAATCTCTTTGGGAAATGTTCTAATTTTATGTTTTAAAATTCTATTTTTCTTGAGGAATATTTTTAGCATGCTAATTTGAATGACTTTAATTTTTTTTAGAACATCCTGTTTTCAGATTTAAAATTTATTCTTTCTACTTGTGAAGTAGAGGAAGTCACTTCTAAATTCAAACAAAGTATACATATAGTAAATCAATTTTGTTATCCACTGATACCTTTTTATTATACATTATCTTTTTACCAGCTTTTATGTAACCATTTTCAGGGACAACCCAAGCTCCCTCATTTTTCTGGAGTCACATGGAGAAGAGACCTATTGGTCTTTCAATTTAAAGCATGATGCCTGTAAAGAATTATGAAAGCAAACATGATTTTTGAAACATAAGTCAAAGTTATAAGTAGTTGTAAAGATTTGTATACAGATAAGAACATCTTCCATGACATAATTTCTTTCCAGTTGAGCCTCCCCTAAATAATTTGCAAAGTAGCCAAATAAACCATGTTAGAATATATAGAAAGAATAAACTTGAAAGGTAATATTTATCTTAAATCAAAGACAGTTTTATTTATGGAAGTATCATCTGTGTATCATCTCTCTATAAGATTTTGCCACCTTTTGAACCACAATAATATAATTAATTCATGAACATTGTAAATAAATTAGAGGAACCTAACTTTCAGGCAACTATGTATAATTCTGACATGTCTTCGATCTTCACACAAAAAATGTTCAGGCTACATAAATCCTATGTACTACAGAGGAAAAATTTCCATCCCTATATGCAATTAGAAGCTGGACTACAATAACAAAAACAAAATTTTCAAATGTATTTCTCCAGATTCCATCTCTTAAGATGATTAGAGGACATTGTAGAAACTGGGAAAATGTATTCTTTAACATAAAAGTTAAATAAGAGAAAAATATAAGCTAAGTAGAAGTTAGAAAAACATGTCAGTCATGAAGCAGCATCACATTGGTTTTAGAGTTGGAAAGACCTGGATTCTAAAATACATCTGACATTACTACATGGTTTGAAGACTTAAAAAAAAAAATAAAGTCAAAATTTTTAAATTTCCTCCTGTGGGAAATAAACATAATAATGATGTCTTGGTGAGAAATTTTGAGGATTAAATCAGATAACTTATGCAATTATTTGGCACACAGTAATTCTAAATATATGGTTATTGTTATCCTACACTCTAGACTTGGAAAGGAAATAAATCTGTCTTTTTCACTGTTCTCTCTCCAGATTCTAGGACAATTCCTGGAACATATCATGTGTACAATAAATATTTGATGAATAGGTTAATAAATACATCTGGCAAGCACAAAAAGGGGAAAAGAAAGAATGAAAATTTTTAAATGCCACACTTCTCAATACAGGTCTATATGTCTTCTCACATTTAAAGTAAAGCCTTTCCAATTAAGTCAACAGAAAAGCATGTCTCATTTTTCTTTATTATGTTAATGTAATATGAATTAATGTACACACATTCATTTATGGGAAATACACATGGATCCTAACATTCCAGTGAATATGGTAGATGTTTACATAAAAATTGTGAAAGAAATACTGTGTAATTTAAAAGATTATTAAATTTTGATTCTCAGGAACTTAATGTTTTATCCTTGTTCAATTTGAAATTTCTTTTCTTTATAATTTTTAAAATACATAACTTCTTAAATGATCATTTCTCCTCAGTTATTACACAACTACTTCCCATAGTCTCTTATTCCTTCCCACATGAATCCCCATTGTCTATATTATAAAATATATTTCCATATTAATGTGGTGATTACATTGTTTCTACACATTTATCACCTCCTCTATCCTACTATTCTTTACTCACTTTTGTTTCCTGTTCACTTTAGGAGCTCTTAAGTGATACAGTACCTGGTTATCAACTGAACATACAGATAGAGTGTTTTAAGTTAAAGAAACACTTTAAAAATTGGTGGGAAAATTGTGCAATGGTAGATTGGAAAGCTGAAAGCAACTAAAAATTGTGGGAAATAATTTATCTGTCTGCAAACATGTGAGAGATAAGAAGAAAACATAAAAGCTAAATTATTGTGACAAAATTCAGAAGAGGAAGCCCGGAAAATTAAGCTAAGCATTTGGGGTCCATTTTTCCCCTCAATTGCCAGCTTCCTGGTGACTTATTGTAAAATTCTTAAAAGCAGAATACAGAAATAGTGTGCTTTCAAATGTGCCAAAGTGGACCTAAGTACAACTTCTCAATAGAAACAATGGAAACATAAAACAATACAATCGTGGATTAAATTTTTGAAAGAATATAAACTCCAATAACCAGTGATAAGCACTGACATACTTAAGATGAGAAAATTAATGAGGAACCAGAGTAAAAATGTAGGTAAATGACTATTGGCTTTATAAGGTAATAATAGAAATAATGTATGGATTTAAAATATACAATTTAACAGTAGTTTATAATTTTGAAAGAGGGGTAACTGGAGGTAAATACCCAGTATTGTCTGGGAATGTGGAAAAAACTTATAAGTGTCTCTTAACTTTGCTAAATAAAACTATAAATCAACTATATATAATCTATATAGTTATCACAAAAGAGGAATAAAAATATAACTACCAATCTAATAAGATAATAAGAAATTAATAGAATTTGAAAAAGAAGTTATAATAGAATTGAAGGAAAACAGAAAATAAAGCAAATTGGTGAAATGAATAAAAATAGTGAAATTACACATTTAAAATCAAATAAAACAAAACAAATGTTAATGTACTAATAAATTAAAATGCAAGTGTTGTAGCTGTGATTTATGCAGCTTATCAAACTCAAACTTTAAAATAACCATTTATAAACATTGAAAGGAAAGGATGATAAAGACATACAATGCAAATACTATCTAATAAAAGTTTGCAAAAATATATTGGTCATAAAGTAGATTATAAGGCAAAATGCATTACAAGAGATGCCATATCATAATGGAATGTCATGTATTATTTTTACATGTATTGCTCAATAACTGAGAAGATAAATCAGTAGGATATAGAAGATTTAAAATAGATATTAAAAATTCACATAGAAGACTGCACTTATCAACTTTGGATACACTTCGCTCTGAAGTGCAAATAGAATATTTAACAAAATTGATCACAGTCTGGGTCAAAAAACAATCTCAGCAATGTTTTAAAATGTAATACATTAATTATGTTTTGTACCAAAAGGGAATTAAGCTATAATTCAATAACAAAAGAATTCTAGGCAAACCAATTCATGTTTCAAAATAAAGCTATAAATGTTGTTGAAAAAACTACAATCAAAATTAAGTAACATTTTATAATAAATACATTTTTAAAAACTACATATCAAAATTTGTGGTTGACTTCTGCTTTGAGCTAGTGATGATTAATTTTTATGAAAAGTTACCTGCCTTCTAAACAATGAAGAAACTGGATTTTTCACAAATTTGGCAAAGTTATTCATTGTGGAAATTATATTGTTTTTAAAATATTGTGATAAAACAGATACTTATGCAAATAAAACAAAAATATAAACAAAACTTAGAAACATCTCAAACCATACAAAAAAGCAAGATGTAAAAGATCAAAGCCTTAAAAATATAAGCTAAGGCTATCAAATATTTAGAAAATAAAAAAGAGAAAGAAACCTATATGTCTTAGGAAATGCTCTATTAAATAGGTCTCAAAATATATGAAAGAAAAGATAATAAATGTTTGTAAAAGATAAAAAAATAACACATATGAAAAAGGAAGAAAGTTTTACAAAACAATAGACTTCCGGCCAAGATGGAGGCTTAGACGGACACGCTAGGTCTCCCTCTACAACTAGAGAGGAATACAACTACTTCAAAACAAAGGATAACTAGAAATTCCAGAAAATAAAACTACACGGAAGCCCAACATATGAAGTTATAAACCAGCGGTGCCATTTGGGCAGGTAAGAGTTAAAGAGGGCAAAGCTGTTTGCGGAGCGGCGGGGCGGCGAAAAATCCCGGCGGCAGTCAAGCCCCTGGCAGTGCGCGACCCCGGCGCTGGGGAGAGCGGGCCACCGCATCGCCTTGAACAGTGAGGCCCAGGGGGGCGGGAGGACGGATCCCGGTCTCCTAGCTGAATAACTGTGTGAATCCATCTTGGACCCCCGCCCCCAAAGAAAGAAAGCACCACAGGGCTGCGAAATAGGTCGCAGACAGGCGCCGGTCGCTGACTTGTGACGCGTACACAGGCACTGCCCCCGACAGCCGGCCCAAGAAAACAAAACGCATCTGTCAAAATGTGGCAGACAACTATAGAAATCCCAGTGACACAGCTCAACAGGCAGCAGATAGAGAACCTGACAGATGAACAGATAAGAAACCTGTCAGAGGCTCAGTTCTGGGCCATTGTTATCAGGTGGCTTACAGAATTCACAAAAGAGCAGGAAAAAGATAAGAAAGAAGCGAAAAACTTTCATAACGAAAGGAACAAAACTGCATACGAGACAGATGGTGAGGAAAAAAAATCCAGAGTTCATTTCAACAAACTGGAATATGGAGAAGGAACAAGCAGTCAACCAATGCAGCGAGAGGAAATGGGAAGCAACAATGAGAGGATCAGAAACCTCTGGGACAGCTATAAAAGGCCCAACATAAGAATCATTGGTTTGCCAGAGAATGAGAAAGATGAACTAGAACTTGAAAAATTGAGTGAAAATATAATAAAGGAGAACTTCCCAGACTTGGGGAAGGGAATAGACTTGCAGGTCCAGGAAGCAAGGAGAGTTCCCAAGAGACTGGACCCAGGGAGAACCACTCCGAGACACATTATAATCAAAATGTCAAAAATTAAAGATAAAGAGAGAATCTTAAAAGCAGCAAGAGAGAAGAAAAGAATTATGTACAAAGGGGTCCCAATTAGACTATCAGCAGACTTCTCAAGGGAAACCCTACAGGCAAGAAGGGACTGGCAAGAAATATTCAAAGTAATGAAAATCCAAAACCTACAACCACGAATACTCTATCCAGCGAAATTGTCATTCAGAATAGAAGGACAGAGAAAGTGTTTCCAGGACAAAATAAAACTGAAAGAGTTCATTAGATCCAAACCACTGTTATATGAGATGTTAAAGGGACTGGTTTAAAAAACAGAAGCTAGGGAGATGAAACAAAGGCAAACTAAATAGGCAACGAGAGTGGAAAAGGAACTGTGGGTACGGGAAGCATATTGGGGGGAGGTCAACAGGGAGGGGGAATGGGGAAAGGGAGGGAGATGATATAGGAATTGGGGATCAAGGTAGGAGGGAATGGAATAGACGGAGAGAGGTTGGGAGGAACTGTATGCACAACTAATGGACATAATCTAAAAGGGGGGGACAACTGGAGGGAGGGGGGCCACCGGGTGGAGGGGAGCAGAGGGAAGGGAAATCGGCACAAATGTAATATTTTAATCAATAAAACACATTAAATCTGAAAAAAAAAATAAAAAAGAAAGTTTTACAAAACATATATTCAGTTACAGACATGTATTCTAAAGAAGTATTACAACTCGATAATAAGACAAAATATCCAAAATAAATGAGTAATTTTTACAAATGAAAATATGTAAGTATCAACTAAACACATAAGAATATGTTCAACACCCTTAGGCCTTATGGGAATTCAAATTAGCATGACAATAAAATGCCATTATGCATACACTACAAGGGTTAAAATTAAAAGCAGAGACAAAACAAAGTGTTGAAGAGGCTGTGGAACCACTGGAGTTTTCTTATACTGATGGTGAAATGAAAGACATTACTGTCAAAGAAATAGTATTCAATATCTTAGAAAATTAAACATACACTCAACATTAAGCTTTTCATCATAATCTGTACATTTACCAAGAATACATGAAAGCCTACATTTATGCAAAGATGTGTACTCAAATATTCGTGGAAATTTATTAGTACCCCCAAACTGAAAATGAACCAAATGTGAGTGGATTAAAAAAAAAGGGGGGGGTGGAATGTTATAATTCATCATTTAAAAAGAATGCAGTACCTACACACTGAAACACTATTCATTGAATTTTAGCAAGGTTAGGCTAAGGGAAGGCACTAGGTAAAAAAAAGACTACATACCTCATTGAAGGTTACAGATGCATTACAAACATATATATCAAACTCTCAAGTGATTTTATAGGATACAAAAGAGATCAGTGGTTGTCAGAACCCAGGGAAGAAAGGAAGGGACTGACTGAAAAAAAAGGATAAAGGAACTTTTTTTTTTTAAATGGAGATATTCTAATCATATTTTTGGTGGTGTGGTTACATGACTATATGCATTTTTTAAAGGGCCCTCAAACAGAATACTTATAACTGATTAATTTTATTGCAGGTTAATTATTCCTCAATAAAACTGATTTTTAAATTGTAAAAAGAGAACACAGAGAAATTTCTTTGCATGTTGAACTTACTTAGGAAAAAACCCATCACCATAAACAGGAAATCTCTGAGCTAAGATTCCATCTCCATTAACAGGAATAAAGAAGTAAAAGAACAACAAACATCTTTAAGTAGAAAGAAGGAAGGACAAAGTAAAGGTAAGAGCAGAGATAAATGAAAATTTTTTACTTTTTTGAGAAAATAAACAAAGCCTAAAGTTGTTTCTTTGAAAAAGACTAGTACAAATTGGTGAAATTCCCGAGTCAGACTGAGCAAAAATAAAAGTGAGAAAGTATAATAATCAAGACCAGGAATGGAAAAGGACACTCACTACATGACTAAAGATATCAGGTTGGCCAAAAAGTCTGTTTAGTTTTTTTTCCGTAAAATAAAAGACACGTTTTTCATTTTCACCAATAACTTTATTAATTTGGATATTTTGAGTATGTCAGCTCTCTCCCACTTGCTTCCAGTGGGTAGAGGCCAGAGGTTCTGCTAAACATCTTCACAGCAAAGAATTATTTGGCCAAAATGTCAATAGGACCAAGAAATTTCACAAACCACTTTTGACACATTTGATCAGTCACAGCACCTTCTTCATATACTGCATAAATCTTTTTTTGTTTCAGTTGCGGTATTACCTTTCTTGAAATAACAAAGCGTGATATGCCAAAATGTGTATTTTCTTCCACCTTCAATATTAAAATGGCTGCACAAAATTTCATTAATTTTGATTAAGTTTTTTTTTAATGCATGCTGATATGACAACTGTCACAATACAATAAAAATTGTTTCAAATGAAGTTAAAGACAACTAAGCACTACTAGAGCCATCTTATGGAAAAAAGCTAAATGAACATTTTGGCCAACCCAATATAAATAAATTCATAGGAGATATTTTTAAAACTATTTCAGTAAATTAGAAACTTAATTACACAAATATCTGGAAAACCACATCCTTTAATACTGATACACAAAAAAAAAAACAATAAAATATCTGGATATTCTAAAAAAAATCTACCTGTAATTTAAAAACTTCTATTGAGAAATGTCCATCCATAGTTTTCAAAAGTTACTTACATATGAGGGAGAAAAGTCTGTTCATATTACACAAACAAAATCAATAGAAAAAGATGTAAAAGTCCAGAATAACCTCAATAGCAAAATCTGAAAATAACATTATTAAAAGGAAAATTACAAGTGAATACATTCTTAAATAGATGCAAAATACTTTAAAAATATACTTTCAGAAAAAATTAAGCAATATGTAAAATATATAATTTTAGAAGTCCAAATTAGGTATATTCCAGGAATGCAAAATTAGCATACCATTTAAAAATATGTGTTGGTGCAAAAGTAATGTCCAACTTTTTAAAAGAAAGTTTTAGATAGTATTTATAAACTTTGTACCTCTTCTTATAATTTTTTGATGTCACAGTGACTAATTTGTACCTATTTTTTCAGATTTTTGAAGTATTGTTCATAATCATCCGTAATATTTGCACCCATGTTCATCCCATCTAAAGACCACATTAGAAGTGTTTTACTCTATGAGTTTCATAAAGGTGCCAATGCAAGGACAGCAGCAAAGTCTATTCAGAGCACTTATGGGGATGATGCAGTGAGTAAAAGAAGTTGAAGGAGGTGGTTTTCCCATTTCTAAAGTGGGGGTTTCAGTTTGAAAAATGAGCCAAAAGAGGGTCATCCAAAAAAACTTGATTATGAAGTGTTGGAAGCTGTTGTCACAGAAAACCCCACCACCACCTCTAGGGAACTTGCAGAACAATTTAACATAGCCCATACAACCATGCTATGCCAACTGAAAAGGATTGGAAAGGTTTCAGTAGTTGGAAAATGGGTTGCACACAAACTTTCTCCAGAGAATCCTCAACAGTGTGTTGCTTGTTGTGAATCATTGCTTTTGTGACACCTTCAGGCACCATTTTTAGGTAGGCTTGTTACAGGAGCTGAGAAGTGGATCCTTTACCACAATGTTAAATGCTGCTGATCATGGATCAGTCGAGGAGGAAGAAGAGTTCAACAACCAAGAGGAGGACTTCATCCAAAGATCATGTTGAGTGTATGGTGGGATATGGAAGGAATTATCCATTATGAACTTTTAGACAACCATCAAACAATTACTGCTAATCTTTACTGTGAACAACTTCATCATTTGAAAACAGCTTTGAACCAAAAGCAAACCTCCTTACTCAATAGAAAGGGTGTAATTTTCAATCATTATAATGCGTGTCCTCACACAGCTTGACTCACCAAAAATTTGTTGAAAGAGCTTGGTTGGGAAATATTGCTTCATCCTCCATATTCTCCTGACCTTGCTCCTTCTGATTATCACTTGTTTTGGGGACTACAAAACCATTTTGATAGTCTTAGGTTGACATCAAGAGAAGAGGTTGAAAATGAGTTGGATTCATATTTTGCTTCAAACCCTAAAGAATTTTACAAGTGTGGCATTTATAAGCTACTTGACAGATGAAATGAGGTTCTAGAAGGCAAAGGAGGTTATGTGAATAAATAAATATTTTCATAATCATGGGCTTTTTCATTTTTTAAGTAGATCTCAAAATCGGACATTATTTTTGTACCAATCTCATATTATTCCATGTTTTCAAAGTAGGAGAGATAAATATATAAAATTTCAATGGATTTAAAGCATTTCATAAAATTCATATTTATTTTTGACAAATAAAAATTTTAGAAAACTAAAACAAAAATTTAAGCCTTTATCTTATACATTTAATGATTAAATATTGAAAAATTATCCACACTTTGAAATCAAAATGTGACAAAGATGCTTCCAACTCTCACTTCTATTACAAATTATACAGGAGGTAAAATCAGTAAAATGAAAAGGATACAGATTAAACAAAAAGATAAAATTTATAAAGACAAAATAAAAATGTCCTCATGTAGATAGATGATGGACTGTAAAATACATAGAGTCCAAAATAACATGCAGATAAACTATTAGAATTAATGAGTAAATTTTTGAGGTGTCCACGAAGGTGAAAAGATACCCTTTTTTCTGTTTATCAACAACAACAATAAATAAATAAGTATTTTAAAATAATGTGTTCTCAATAGCATAACAGTCAAAACCGGAATTTCAGGTTCCCAGCTCTGGTTATAAGGAGCATGGAAGTTTCCAACAGTTCCTCTTGCATCTGTAGCAGAGGAAGGACACAGGGCAAACCACTGCCCTCATAATGGAGAGACATACCAGGAATCATGGCTTACCCAGGAGCAGAGACTCTGGGGTGGGAACTGCCTCAGCAATCGGTGCCAGAGTCTGAATACTTGAACTGTAATTGACAAATTGCCAGATGCTCGACATGGGCAAGTCTGAGTCTTCAACTTCAGGGTGATCCAGTCAGTAGTATTATGAGCACCACCAGTTTTCCACAGAAAACACAGCAGAAAAATCTTTTCTGGCTTCCATTCTTCAGATGGCAGAAAGGAACCATTTTGAAATACGCCAGAGCACTGTTTTTAAGGAGGCTTGCCTTCAGGTGAAACTAGTTAACCAAAGCCTGACCTGCTGAGGTACTATCAGAAACAATCCACCCGGGAAGAGAAATATCCATTTTCAGCCCACTCTAGTCATCCTGTCCCACCTAAGGCGGAGGAGAACAACAGAAACACTTGTGAAGTTCACAGCCCAGAGGAATAGGCTCAATAAAAAATTGAGACCTAAACGCAGGACTACAGAACGCTGCTCCTCCCTCCACACCTCACCACAGTATTACTAAAGGTCTATTTACAGCAGTTCCTTTTACTCACTACATCATATTCCATTGTTAATAAATAATTACAACACATAGCAAAGGCAAAAAACAAACGGAAAACACAATTTGAAGAAACAGAGCAAGCATGAGAACCAGACATGGAGGGATGTTGAAATTATCAGACCAGAAATTTAAAACAGCTATTATTAACATGTTAAGAGCTCTAATGAATAAGGAAAAGAAAATTAAAGGATAGGCAATGTAAGCAGAGAAACAGGAATCCTAAGGAAAAACAAAAAATAATGCTAGAGATAGGGTCTGCTGCATGGGCAACAGCAGACCCTCCATATCACCCTGCCCAGGCTCTGTAGCTTCAGCTTCACTGGAGACGACACTCCAGCGTCATCGCAAGATGTCGATTCAACACGGAAGGAGACAGATACCGTGTCACTCCCGAGTCGACTGCACAGCCATTCTCGGCGGTGCAGATAGACTCTTAAGAAGCTACATCATTGTCTCTCGAGACGGACGGCTGCCGACGAATGCTAGAGATAAAAAACAAAACAAACACAAAAATCAAACAAAAAACCATTGTTAACAAGAACCAAAAAAAAAAAAAAAAAGCTAGAGATAAAATCATTGCTGCGCTTATTAGTAAACAGGACACAGCTGAGGAAAGAATCTCTCAGCTAGAGGGTATATCAATAGAATTCATAAAAAGTGAAAAGCAAGGAGAACAGAGACTTAGCAAAACAGAACAAAATATCCAAGGACTGTGGGAAAAGAACAAAAGGTGTAATATTTGTGTAATGGGAATACCAGAAGGAAAATAAAGAAAAAAGAACAGAAGAGATATTTGAAACAATAATGATGGAGAATATTCACCCCCTGCCCCCAGCCAAATTAATGTCAGATACCAAAAAAATAAAAATAAAAATAAAAAAATAACCCCTAGGGCCTATTATTTTCAAACTACAGGAAATCAAAGATAAATAAATCCTCAAAGAGGCCAAGAAAAATAATACACCTCATCTATAGAGAAACAAAGGTAAAAATTGTATCCAACGTCTCTTTAGAAACAATGCAAGCAAGAGTAAAATATTTCAAATGTTGAGAGAAATTTCCACTAACTTAGAATTCTGTACCCTGGAAATGACCCTTCAAAAGTGAAGAAGAAATAAAGGCTGTCTGAGAAAAACAAAAACTGAGGGAGTTTGTTGCCAGCAGACTTGCCTTATAAGAAATAGTAAAACAAATTCTTTAAAGAAGAGGAAAAGAAAATTGATCAAAAACTTAGATTTACATATATAAAATAAAAAAGAGCACCAAAGAAGGAATAAATGAAGCTAAAATAACAACTTTTATTTTTCTTATTCTTAATTGATCCAACAGATAATAGTTTTTCAAAATAATAACATGAGAAATGTATTCAGTCATGATTATATATAAATAGACATATATACACATATCTGTATGCATATATATACATATCTACATGTATGTTATGTATGCTTATATATGTGAAATTAATGACAGCAGCAATACAAGGGACAGGAAGGAGGGAGGAATTAGGATTACACTACTGGGAAGTAATATATTGTTATTTGAAAGTGAACTTGGATAAAACTGTAAATGTATGTTGCAAATTTTAGGGTAACTACATAGAAATAAAGAAAAATACATATATTCTTAAAATACAGAGAAAATGGGATCATATAAAATGCTCAGTTAAACCCACAAAACTCAGAAAGAATTGACTAGAAAGTAATAACAAAGAACAAGGGCTACAAATAGAAAACAGTCGTCGGCAGCTGTCCGTCTCGAGAGACGATGGTGTAGCTTCTTAAGAGTCTATCTGCACCGCCGAGAATGGCTGTGCAGTCCGACTCGGGAGTGACATGGTATTTGTCTCCTCCCGTGTTGAATCGACATCATGCGATGACGCTGAAGCTACAGAGCCTGGGCAGGGTAATATGGAGGGTCTGCTGTTGCCCATGCAGCAGACCCCCCCTCTCTTCGCAGCTGAAGGGTCCAAGGGAAAGACGGAGTCGATACAGCTTGGCCTCAGGTGCGCCGCAGGAGTTGCCAGTGTTGACTACAACGTCAAACCACCTTAGGGACTCCGGCTCCGGATTTTCTGTCGGGGTTTACTCCCTTAGCCTTTCCCCTGAAGAGGTATGCCGCAAGGCAGCGGAGGTTTTTTGGAGTCAGAGTTTTCCTTCTCTGATGTACCCTGACTAGAAGATCGAACCAGCGACACTTAGCTCGCAGGCCGATGCTCAATCCACTGAGCTAAACCAGCCAGGGCCAATAGAAAACAGTAATGTGGTAGATATTACCCAATTATATCAATAATCAGTTTGAATGTCAATGGTTTAAATGCAAGAATTAAAAAACAAAGATTGTCAGAATGAATCAAGAGACAAGACTCAACTGTGTGTTGTTTACAAGAAACCCACTTTACATATAAAAGTTATGATTAAAAAATTATGATTTCACTTTTATGTGTAATCTAAAGAAAAAATATGAACAAACAAAACAGAAACAGACTCATAAATACAGAGAACACACTGATGGTTGCCATAAAGGAGGGTATTTAAGGGACTGGGTGAAAAAGCTAAGGGGATTAAGAAGTACAAATCGGTGGTTACAAAATAGAGATGTACAGCATAAAAAATATAGTCAATAATATTGTAAATAAAAGCTATGTATGGTGCCAGGTGGGTACTTAAAATATCAGGGGAATCATTTTGCAAATTATATGACTTTCTAACCACCATGCTATTCACATGAAACGAATATAAAATAATACTGAATGTCAACTGTCATTGAAAAATACAAAATTTAAAAAAGTAAATAGAGAGAAAAAATGTTATGCTAACACTAATTAAAAGAAAGCAAGAGTAGCGAATTTCAGATGAGCTTTACAAAACAAGAAAACTATCAGAGATAAAGAAGGGCATTACATAATGATAAAGGGGTTAGTTCTCCAAGAAAACATAATTTTTAGCATGCATGCACCTAACAACAGAGTGTCAAACTCTATGAGGCAAAAAGTAATAGAATTGCAAAGAGAATAAAAGAATTCACTATCATATTTGGAAATTTTAACACCACTCTCTCAGAAATGAACATATCAGAAAATCAGCAAGGGCATAGTTAACAACACCATTAATCAGCTGGGTATAACTGATACAATAGACTAAGCCAACAACATCAAAAGATATAAAGGTTGAAAAATACATGGATATGAGAAAAATTCAAGAGAAATTGTTAAATATATTTTGAACTGAAATGAAAATAAAAACACAACTCATCAAAATTTCCAGGATGCAGTGAAAGCAGTGCTGAAAGGAACCATGTCTCCTTTAAAGACAATGTTAACTGTTTAAAAATATCCACAAACTAAGAGAAAATACATGCAAATTACAATTCTGATAAAAACTTATATCCACAATGTATAAAAGTGACTTAAAATGTAAGTTTTCTTCAACTTAGTATAAGAAACAAAAACTCATCAGTTTTTAAATGAGCAGATAATTCACTAAAGAAAATCCATAAATGACTACAAAGTGCATGAAAAAATGTTCAATATCATTAGTCGTTAGGATTATGCAAATTGAAATGCCAATGAAATACCATTACAAGTCTATTAGAGTGTCAAAAATGTCAACTATTGCCAAGAATGTAGGATAACTGAAACTTATGCACTACTAGTTGGGATAAAAAGTTGTAAAACTAATTGTAAAACATTTTGGTAGTTTCTTAAAAGGGCAAAATACATCTGCTGTATGACTTGGCCATTTCACTTCTAGGTGTAAATCCAAGAAACATAAAAGCATATGTCTAACAAATATTGGTCCATTTGTTGGCTTATCCAATTTGCTTATTTGTTTGTTTGTTTGTTTATTATCCCAAACTGGAAAAATAACTTAAAAAATCATCAAAAGGGGAATGGGTAGACAAATTGTAGTTCTGTCTATACAATGTAATTATACTCATCAACAAGAAACATGAACCTAATTGTTTCATAGGACTTAATTATTTTTCATAGCGAGGTGTAACAGACATACTCTAGATAAAGGAAAGACAGAACTATGTTATTTCCAGCTCCAAAAACAGGGTAAGAGTAAATTAGAGCTGTAGGGAGCAGACTATGTTTTCCAGGGCTCTTTGTGGATTCGCTAATTTGGATAAATTTTCTGGCTACAGGGCAGAGAGTCTATCTCCTATATTATCTCCTAGCTGGCCCCTGAGGTAAATAGGGCTATTCTGGCCAGTGAATAGTGACCCTTTTGTGAGTGCTTTATAAGGAAAGTATTGTAGGGATTTCTACTCTTACCTGACTAGCCTCTAGCCAGGACCTCAAAATGGGGTCAAGAGAACATTGTCAAAAATTGTATTTCTTTAATATATGCAATGACATGGATAACTATCAAAACAATTGTGCTGAATAAAAGAAACCAAATTATTAAAACCATATATTGTACAATTTATTCTTTCTTTTACATAAAATTTCAGAAAATGCAAACTATTAACTAGTTGCCTAGAACAGGAAGGAAGGTAATGATAGGAAGACGAGTTAAAAGGTGTGTGTGAAGGTTAAGAAACAGTGGAGTGATATACAAGTTCATTATTTTGATATTTACTTTTGTTTTGATTTTCTGGAAGTACATACACATAGACATTTATTGAACTGTGTTAAATTTTTATACTGAAGTTTATTTTAGGTTCATTATACCACAATGAGGCCTTTAAATGTGTCAATATTATTTTACTACTTTTATGATGTACTAATTTTATAAATGATTAAAATATGACTATGTATAATAAAGGTCAAATCTCACATAGTAAGATTTCAAAATTAGGACATCAAATTCTAAGTTTTCATCATTTGTAACTTCCCTTTCATGAAACTTTTAGTAACATTTATTTTTCTTCTTCAAAATCATTTAAGATATGATATGGCTCTATGGACTAAATGTTTATATGCCCCCCAAACTGACTTCCATTATGTGGTGATATTAGGGGATGGAGCCTGTGGGAGGTAACTAGGATTAGATGAGATTTTAGGAATGGAATCCTCAGGAATGGGATTAGTGTCCTGCAAGCCTCATAAGAGAGCTTGCTTCCTCTCTGCTCTCTACCCTGTAAGGATACCTTAAGAGAAGTGGCCTTCCACAACCTACATGTTGGCTGTCATCAGAACCCAACTGTGGTGGCAACCTGATCTTGCATGTCCTGCCTCCTGAACTGTGAGAAGTAAATTTAGGTTGTTTAAAAGCCACCCACCAAATCTATAGCATTTTTGTTTGAGCAGCCAAGCTATGACATGCAGTATACATGTATTTCTACTTTCCCGAATTTTACATTTATAGTATACTGCTTTTTTTCATTGTATGCACTTTATTAATGTTTTGTTAATTCTCTTCTATTCACATCCTTTAATGTATTTTATACTTCATAATTTAAGTTATAATTATAACTGATTTCAGTATACTTAGTAAGGTGTTTAAACAGTTTTTCACTGCAATATTCCTCATAACTAGATCAAAATCATTACAAATAGAGTCTTTTTAAATGGGTATCCATTGTTAACTTTATCTGCTCTCAGTCCAATTATTAATGGGATGTTCATTGTGCTTTCATTACATAGCCACATGTCCTCAAACTCTTTCAATGTCCTTCACTCATTTTTCTATTCTAGTACCTTGAATATGATTCAGAAAGCATTCACAGTTTCTGTACTACTATAAATTATGTTTCTTCAAGAAGTTTGACCAATTAATCAGAGCTGCTTTACATGTTAAATCTATATAGATACTTAATACATTTTCTTCAAGTAATTAGAATTGTGAAATTATTGTTACATACTATCTAACTCTAACTCTACATATTAAAAAGGTTATTTTGTATTGAGTTATTATTGGAAATTTCACATGCATAAGTGCTTATATTAAGATACTCAGTCAACTTTCCTATGAACAATATGAAATAACAAATGAGGCATATTTTTAACTTTTTAAATATTTAAATAATATTCAGTTATACCTTTTAGATATTTATAGTATTTCTAATTAATTTCAGAAAAATGCAATTATATATTATTTTAAATAAGGAGATAATTTAATAAGGGAATCAAAATGACATTTTCATTTATCAGAAATCAATGTGACCATATCATTATCAGAACAAAACAAACTACTAACATTTTAAGTTATGTTCTCTCAGAATTATTTCTGTCTTTATAAAGCCTTTCCCCACACACTCTCATAGAAATATTATGTAATGTCCTCAATTTTGTAATCTTTTAAACTTAGAAACAAGATTTGAGTTCTATAAACAGAGGGTGAAGTTAATTACAGATGCTTCTCTTCTTTTCTCTCCCATTAACTGTTCAAATGCACACACACAAAAAAGCACCCCCCCAAATAAAAGTCAACTAAATAAACAGGAACATAGCTGCATTCTGTGGATTTTTAAAAATATATAAAATAAATAAAAAGCAATATTCTGGCATAGATCAGCTAGGCTCCTCACCTTAGCATTGAAAAGAAAAGGAAGTATAATGTGAAAGAGGAAGGTAAATAGAGAAACATTCAGAATTGTCAGAAATTCCTTACCACTTTGAAAAAAGTAGAATTGAGGTGCCAAGGAGAAATAATGAAAAGGTATGCTCTTTCTTCTGTATGATTTTTGTCCTGGGTTCTTATGGGGACAACTCATGAAAATACCTGTTGAAAAGGTCATGTCAAACAGACGTGTAAGCAAACACAAAGTTACCCCTGACAGAAGCGTAGTCACTAGGCTCCACATATTCATTCATTCATTCATTCATTCATTCATGTATTTAACATGCCTTCACTGCAGACTTGATATGCAATGGCAACTATTCAAGACAGTTGCAATGACAAAAGTGAGATAGCATGGGTCTGCACTTTCATGGAGTTTAAATTCCAGTGGGTGATGGCATGGAGGGTAAGTAGGGTGAGAGAATGACACCATTCATTAGGGTGGTAGGGCCTCTCTGAGGCAATGCTGTTTGAACTGTACTCTGGATGGAAGATCCATGGGGCAAGATCAGGAGACAGAGTGATCCAAGCAGAACCAAAGAGAGAACACTAGGCCCTGAGAGGAAAACAGGTTCATCATGTTCCATGACTAGAATGATAGTGAGCAAGAGTAAGAGAGACAGAGAGTAAGATTAGAGAGGGAAAAGAAGCCAGATCATGCCTACCACAGCAGAGTTGAGATTTTATTTGAAGTGGAACTTGATGACATGGGAATATTTAAAACTGGAAAGTGATATGACATGCTTTGCATGTTTAAAAGGTCATTTTGGAGGCTGTGTGGAAAACAGTGTTTAGAATAAAAAGAAAAAGCAGCAAAGGTCAGTTTGGAGGCTATTCCAGAAGTCCACATAAGTGAAGATGATGGACAATAAGTTGGTACTGGCTATGGAAGTGGTTGATGAATCGGGATGTTAAATGTTCATCAATTGGGTGTGTAGAAGGTAAAAAAGAATAGGATATGATCTGAAATCCAGATTATACCGTCAAGGATATAAAGTACATTCCTGACTCTGTGAAGAGAACCTGAAACAGGATGTTGAATTGCGAAAACAGCATGGAGTTCAAGTGCTGCATCAGTATACAAGGTCCCATTGAGCTCCCCTTCACAGAGGCTGTTACTGAAGCCAAGGGTGCTGATCCTTTCTCTGTTGACTCTTTTAAATTCCAGAAGGAAAAATAAAGCCAAAGATCATCCAAGAACATGCTCTCCCACAAGACTAGATTTTAAGTACGTCACGGGAAATAGAGTTGGCAGAGTACATCACATCAGGCACGGTAACACTGGCAGACACAATGTCTCAACAGCCTGTTTTCCAGGCTGTCCCAGTCACAGGCTTTTTGCTTCAGATGTCGTGACTTTCTGGAGATTCCTTTGATTCTGTTTATTCCTTAGTTATTATTGTCCTGCATTTCTCAAAATATATGAACACTTAATAGACTTTAAATAAATTGGATTTTACTTGTTATCCGTGGGGTTTTTTTTGTTGTTGTTGTTGCTGTGATGGTTCACAATGAAATAACCAACTTATTAGTAATCTAAACTAGAAAATCAAGTGATAAGAATAAAATAAATAAAGTAGGAAATATTTAATGAAGAGTCAGAGGCTAAGATCACCTGAAAACTTGAGACATTTCTGGAAAAGGAGAAATGGCCTACTAGATGGACCCTTTCGTTAACGTATACTAATTAAAACATTGGGAAGTGGCATATTAAGTAATGATTAAATAGATGACTAAATAAATGGAAAAGACTAGGAATACAGAAATATAAACAAACACAAAAGGAAACTTGATAGCATTGCCTTCCATATTCGAGAGAAAAGTACCAGCAAGTGTTTGTTAATTTGTTAATGATGGCCGTTCTGACCTGGTATGAAGTGGTATCTCATTGTGGTTTTAATTTGCATCTCTTTGATGGCTAGTGCTGTTGAGCATCCTTTTTTATTATTATTATTATTTTTTTTTATCTGTGTGGTTGCCTCTCACTCGCACCCCCAACTGGGGACCTGATGTGCAACCTAGTCATGTGCCCCTACTGGGAACTGAACCAGCGACACTTGGCTCGCAGGCCAATGCTCAGTACACTGAGCCACACCAGCTAGGGCTGAGCATCCTTTCATATGTCTATGGGCCTTCTGCATGTTCTCCTTGGAGAGGTGTCTGTTTAGGTCCTTTGTCCATTTTCTAATGGGATTGCCACCTTGGCCTTTGGCCACCCTTGTTTTTGCTCTCCCATTCACTAATAAACTTTGTGTGCATGCTAAGAGGCTCACTGATCTGTAATTCCTTACTGTATCAATGAGAAGAACCAGGGTTTCTCCAATAACAATAGGACACAAAACAAGCTTCAAAAATTCAGGAAAATTGAAATCATATCAATCATTCTCTCAGATCACAATGGCTTGAAACTAGAAACTAGCCTCAAGGAAAAAACTAAAAAAACATTCAAATTCATGGAGACTGAATAACATGCTATTAAACAATGAATGGGTTAAAAGTATCTAGTTTATAAAATAGGATATAAAATTATCTTTCCACCTGAATTAAATAAAATATAATTATACTAAATATTATCCCATTCACAGCTATAAATTTTAGGTGACTTAAAATTAAATATATAAGAATAAAATAAAACCCTAGGTTTATTCTAATTTATTACTTTAAAATTGGTTACACAGATGATAATGTAAACAAAGTTAAACAACAACCCTGAGTACATATTTCCAACATAAATGAATACAAATATTTTAATGATAAACTGTAATATATAAAGAATTAACCTATAAATATATTTTTTAAATGAGTTGATTATAGAAACAGAAATTTCTAATGCAATGCAAGCATTTGCAAAGATATTCAACCTATTATTTAGGAAAACACAAATTAATGAAACACCATCTTATGGAGCCAAGTGTGACAATACCAGTTGATGGTAATATTGTATTTAAACTCTTAAGTCTTACGCACTGCTTGTAAGAAGCATAAATTTTTATAACCATGTTGAAGAACAGTTTCACCATATGCAGAAAATTAAAGTACCCTGTTAATGGAATATATAGAAAGGTATGGAATATATAAAAATATATATCCAAAAGGAACAGCTCATTGAAAAGTGCATAAGATATTCACTGCCACTCATAGAGACTGTTTATAGCAATGTGGTTTATCACAGTGAAAAATTGAGAACATAAATGTCCATCCATGAGGGTATAGACAAATAACAGCAACAGCAATAATTGCTTTTCTAAATATTTTACTTGCATTAAGTTATTTAATCTTCATAAAAACACTAAGAGAAAGTTACTATCATTAATCCCATTTCAAAGATAAGAAAACTGATGCAAAGTTTAATTATGTAAATTGATCAAGAAGCTGAAACTAGTCAGAAACTGAGCCAAATCCCAAATTACTCAATATGCTCTAGAAGTCACTATCTTAATAATCATCCTACTGTAATATAATA
This sequence comes from Furipterus horrens, assembly GCF_987537825.1. Taxonomy (NCBI): domain Eukaryota; kingdom Metazoa; phylum Chordata; class Mammalia; order Chiroptera; family Furipteridae; genus Furipterus; species Furipterus horrens. Next base: position 32,846,008 of record NW_028327182.1, on the reverse strand, counting down.
TATACCAAGTTGTGTATTGTGTGTATATCTTCATCCAATGAAATAAAATTTAATTATTTAAAAACAATGAAATTTAGTTATATGAAACAACATGAGTAGATCTAGAGAAGAGGGATAAGTAAGGGAAGGATTTAGTCAAGGAACGTGTATAAATGACTCATGGACGTGGACAATGGGGAGGGATATGATTGTGGGAGAAGGGGTGGACTGGGTGGGGGGAAGAAATGGGGAAAAATGGGACAACTGTAATTGAAAAACCAAAAAATGAAATTTAGATATATAACAAAACCCTGGCCAGTGTGATTTAGTTGGTTGGGCATTGATTACCAGTCAGGGAACATGCCTGGGTTGTGGGTTCAGTCCCCATTCGGGGCGCCTGCAAGAAGTAACTGATGTTTCTCCCTGATATTGGTGATTCTCTCCCTCTTTTTCTCCCTTTCTCCCTCCCTTCTCCTCTCTCTATAATCAATAAAAGAAAAATAACTAAAAAAAAAAAAAAAAAAAAACCCAAAAAACCCTTAATATTGAGCAACAGATCAAAACTCAGAATGATATGTGTGAACCACTCCTCAGACATCTGCTGTGTTGACCAGTCCCACCGGCTGCCAATCACTTTGTGCTCTGGGGCAGCAATCTGGAAAGAACACAGCTTCAATGGTGCACCTTCTGGTCAGAAATTCCAGTGCTGGTTTCTTTCTCTCTCCCTGTTAAGGCTGAAATCCATATATAGATTGCTTTAGTGATGTATAATAGTTTCTCACTTTTGCCCTGTAATCTTTTCCAACACAGTGCCAGAGAGATCTTTTTAAAAATTAATTTTACTTGTTCACACAATACATATATCTTTTAATTTCCCTCAGGATAAAGCCCAAGTCTTCACAATGACTGGCAACATGTTAGTGAATATGGTTTTGCATCACCTCTGACCCTTATCCCCATCAATTTCCTGCTGCTCATCTCAAGACTGGCACACTGGCTTCACAAACTTTTCAATCAGAAGATAACACTCATTTCTTAGGGTTATTCTACTTCTTGTTCTCACTGACCTACTGGTATACACTTTGCCCCAGATATCTACAAGGACCATTCCCTTAACTCAAGTATTGCTGTGAATATCTCCTTTTCTTTAAAGTCTTCCCTGGTAACTATTTAACTCATCTGCTTATCCATTGCAGTTAGGCTTTCTCCATTGTACATATCACAATATAATATGCTATCTATTTTAATTATTTGAGGATCTGCCATTCATTCACTTCAATGTAGCCTGCATGGAGCAGAGATTTTTTTGTCTCCATTGCTCACCAATGTTGTCCTACCATCCAGAGAAGATTATAATGCATTACTAAATATATACTGAATGAATATCATAATGTTTATGTAAACTTAATAGTAAATATAAAATAATCCCTTATTATTTCTTTGGATTTATATGTTAATAGATACATATGAAAACTTGAGCCAGAAGTATATCTGTCAAATCCATGCTTGTATATTATTCTTTTTATTAAAAAAAGAATTTTCTTGAGGGGTTAATGAAAAGTCTGGGATAATGTAGCAAATCCTGCCAGTGATTCTCAGAAGGATGTGGTCCCGGTACATTTTTAGAATAGTTCCTTGAAGTTTGGAATGAAGACTAGGAGATAGTAATTGAGGTAAAAATGCCATAATGTTATCAAAAGAGTATTTAAAAAAGTCTTTCAGAAATCTTAGATGTTTTACTGTAATAAAGCACATGATAATGGAGTTCAAGATTGTAAAGAAGAATGGGATATAGTAATTGAGGTAAAAATGCCATAATTTTATCAAAAGAGTATAAAAGTCTCTCAGAAATCTTAGATGTACTACTGTAATAAAGCATATGATAATGGATTTGTTGCATAAGACTAGAGAACTTGCCTGATGACCTTGTTTCCTTCATTAAAGCAAGGAGAGGTAAACTAATAAAATCTGAATGAGATTGGCAGATTGTATTGGTGTCCATATTCTGGCTGTTATATTGTACTTTAGTTTTGTAAGATGTTATCATTAAAGAAAACTTTGAAAAGGATAGAGAGGGTCATCCCGGAGTATATCTTAAAAATACTTGGATATGTAAATTAATAATCACCTCAAAATAGGAAGTATTTAAAACAAAAATAAGTTCCTGTTATACTACATACCTAGTTAGAAAAAAAAAGCATTAGTATAAGACATCGACTGACTTTGTGCCCAGAATTGCTCATCATTAGTTGTTTTATAAACCACTAAGTTATCAGGTCAAGCATTTGCAAAACTAATCCATTATACAATGAAAATGGTTAATGTGTGATCAAGTCCAAGCAGACGTCAAGGTACAAAAATGGGTGTATTTTCCTGAATCTCATCAACAATCTGAAATCTCTTCCCTTTCAAAGGTGATTTTAGTTTTGGGAAAAGTCAGAAGTTTCAGGGTGCCTAGTCTGGGATGTTGGGGGCTGAGTCATCTGGGTGATTTGATGTTTCCCAAAAAAATCTTGGAGCAAAACATGATGCGAGAGTGGATGCATTGTCATGATGAACCTACCAATCACCAGTTGCTCTTAGCCGTGGTCTTCTGAATCATCCAAATAGTTTTTGCAGGGGAAATGTTCAAGCTTAATGCAAAATTTGATACATATTTGTTGCTCTACTTGCTTAGTCATTTTTAATGAGTCAGCCACGCAGTACACATGCTCACTTCATGGCATCTACTGCCCTCACTGACTAGTACAGTGAGGTCATCATTGTTCACTCATGTACATTCCAGTCCACTCCTCTTGGCTGCCAGGTTACATCGATGTCACATAAACTGTTCTTATTATATTGACAATGGCTGGACTTTTCCCAGACAAACATCATATGTACCTCATCTCTTATCCAATCACCTATTTAAGGACACGTCAACTGTTTCCATGTTTTGACCACTGTAACTAATGCTGCAATAAACACAAGGGTACATATATCTTAATGAGTAAATGTTTTGAGTTTTTGGGGGCAGATACCCAGAAAAGGGGTTGTGGGGTCATATGGTAACTCTATTCTTAACTTCTTGAGGAGCCTCCATACTGTTTTCCATACTGTTGTATCAGTTTACATTCCCACCAGCAGTGAACAAACTTAGATACAGACAACAGTACAGTGATTACCAGAAGGAAAAGTGATGGAGAGAGATAGTAAAGGATAAAGAGAGTCAAATATATGGTGACAGAGAAATGTTTGACTTTAGGTGGTAAACATACAGATGATTCATTATAGAATCATACACCTGAAACCTATATAATTTTATTAACCAATGTCACCCCAATAAATTCAATAACTTTTTATTATAAATAAATATAGTTTTATATTTCTAAATCATCTAAAATTTTCTTGTTATAGTATATATAAATCTTTGATGGCTAGTATATTTAATAGTCTTATTAAGATGTAATTTATATGTCATAAACACACCCATTGAGGTACATAATTCAATTACTTTAAAGTCTGTTTACAATGTACATCATGACTATCCAATTTTAAGAGTTGCATCACCCCAGAAAGAACCGCATACCTCTTTCCTCTCCCAGCCCTAGGCAGCCACACATCTTTTTGTCTCTATCAACTTTCCTTTTCCAAACATTTATGTAACTAAAATCATACTAAATGTACAATGTTTGGTCTTTTTTATGTTTTTTTTTTCACTTAGCTTAATGTTTTTGAGATCCATTCTTGACATTTTTATGACACTAGCAAAGAAAATAAACTACTCTAAATTATAGAGGATCTTTGAAAGCCCAATGCAGAATTTGAGAAATAATAAAGATAAACAAAATTCAACTTTTCTTTTTAATGATTCTATTTTTAACATTTCATGGTGACACCAATATAAAGAAAAACATGCCACTATTACATGCCAACTTGATGCTGTATCACATCAAAAATTTATCTCATCTCACTTCATGAAATCTTACCAAGATTAGAAACCAGTAACTGCATACATTAAAAAATTGACAGGCATTTTTGAAAGTGAAATCTGGAAAATATTTTAGAATCAAAGATCTTGAGAACTAATTGCATGCTAGAATATCTAATAACATCAACAAGTAAGTCACAGGACAATTATCTTTACATAGAGTTGATGATAATGATGTTTGAAAGAGTGTTAAAATCTGTCAAAAAAAAACTTCAAAATGTTATACTCTTCTAGTTCCTTTTTGGTAGCTTTGTAGAAGAGTATAATTTTGTGTAATTTTTCATAACAGAGTTACCAGAATGAGACTATTATGTATAAAAATCTAAGTTACATGAAAGATGGTAACATTATGAAATGCATAAGACATTTATACTAAAATCATTTACTCCTTTAAGATGTCCCCCAAGTCAACGTTAAAAGAATTAACTCCATAAGTACCTTTGCTCTATATCTGAGTTTCCCTACTATATACACTGAAATACCTTCGGCCTGGGTTGGAGATTCAAGTTCTCCTTCCAGGCCATGCTCTGGGTGATACTTCGTCGGCAGCCGTCCGTCTCGAGAGACGATGGTGTAGCTAGACTCTTCTCAAGAGTCTATCTGCACCGCCGAGAATGGCTATGCAGTCCGACTCGGGAGTGACACGGTATCTGTCTCCTCCCGTGTTGAATCGACATCTTGCGATGACGCTGGAGTGTCCTCTCCAGTGGAGCTGAAGCTACAGAGCCTGGGCAGGGTGATATGGAGGGTCTGCTGTTGCCCATGCAGCAGACCCCCCCTCTCTTCGCAGCTGAAGGATCCAAGGGAAAGACGGAGTCAATACAGCTTGGCTTCAGGTGCACCGCAGGAGTTGCCGGTGTTGACTACAACGTCAAACCGCCTTAGGGACACAAGGGTTTGTGGGTGATACTAGAATTCAGAGAATTCATAGATGTGCAGTGAGACCAGACAGGAGAGAAAGAGCTGTAGTGAGGCCTCACTCTGAGCAGATTCCTGTGTTTGAGCTATGCTAAGTAGAATTGAGCCACTGCCTTGTGGGGCCATGTGATCTTGGGCATAAAACACATCAGTGTGACTATCATAGATCAAAAGCCATAACCTGTGCTCTGTTTTCTTGGCTTAGCCTAAGATGAAAAAGAGAAGGCATATAGAACAAGATCAGGAACGACTAACAAAGCAAGAGACACAATTAAATAAACATACAATAAAACAAATTCAAATAGCATATATGAATTTTACCCCATGGACTTTTTGGTGCAAAAGTTCCAAACTGGCATATTTTCTTGTATCAAATAAAATTGTAATCTTCATTACCTTAAATGAAAATGTGAAATCCACCTACTACAATGCTTTCTATCATGATTCAAGCCAAAGTTTAGATAAGAGCTAATGATGGAAAACTTTAGCTGTCAGTTATGAACCTAAAATTCCTAAAGATAAGAACTGTTTCTGTAAACCATTTATCATGGGAAAATATCATGATAAAAATTCATTATCTTAGGTAATAAATACAGTAGTCCATTGTTGTTTCAAAAAAAGCAAATCTTTATCTCACCTTGAGAAATGTGGAAATTAGTCTTACAAATGTCGAATGTACTTAAGCAGTGACTGTGCTACTCAGAGAAAAGAGACATTACTACATCTTTGTTAACCATTACTGATGCAAAATGTGTTAGTTGCAACTGTATATTCTTGTTAACAAAGTCTAAACATGAGCCAAAATTATATGCTTTTTATTCAGACAATGGAAGGTGACAGGTTCATGCATATGTGGCATATGGCTAACATACTGAATCATGAAAATACAGGGGAGGGGAAAAGTAGGTTTACAGTTGTGAGTACATAAAACAGAGTTTAGTTTTGTATTATTATTTATTAGTTACTGTATTTTTAAATTTGTATTACAGTTATAAAACCTACTTTGTCCATGCATATATTTAAACTATGTGTAACTAACTTCATATAATTTCATAGAGGGACAGAGACATACTTTCTCTTTCTGAAGGAAAAATAGAGTCATTTAAATAACTAAACTTTGAATTTAATTTGAAACCACACATTCTTCCTTCAATAAATACTATATGAATGGTTGTTATTTGACACAACAGTTTGACAATGAGAATATAAAGCTCCATATCTATATTTTAGTGAGAGTAATAGGCAAAAATTCATCAAATTTTAGTATATAAAGAATGAAACAAGATTAAATGCAAAAGTTCCATACTATTTGAAGGAGTATGAATTTGGGATGGTTTCCAAAACAAAGGAAAATGTGGTGAAATTTGAATGACTAAAAGGCATTCAGTCTAGATGAATGACTTTCATCATTAAGTTGTTTTCCTATTTTGTGTTAAAATGTTCTTTGCTTCATGAAATTCTGTTAACTATGAGTGATACTTTAATTAACTTAAATAAAACAATAAAATGTTGCTATATATATATATATATATATATAAATTCATGAAAATATTGATTTGGCATAGAGTACATGCATCATGACCAAAACTCATCCTATCCCAGGAAACTTGGCATTTGCAAATACCTGTGAGTAGGGACCTATGTTAGGGGGTTGAAGAGTAAACACTTTAACCTTTAGGGCTAAAGAAACTTTGTAGCTAACAAAACTTGCAGAGATTCTCAGAGCTTAACACATAGTTGACCAGTCATGAATAAACTCATGTTTTCAAGCACAATAAACTGCTATACAGTTTATCATACAAAAAAAAAGTTATCAAAAGTTATATAGAAGATATGTACAAAGTTTCATTTCAATACATTATGTATAAAGTTTACTTAGATTGTTTCATATCCATATTCAATTATGAAAAATAGCCAGTGATATGGTACAGCTTTTGTATAAAATTGCTGGTCAACAATTTCACAAAACACAAAAGAAGGACTGGACTAAATTTGAAGGCATGACAAAAAGAACTTGATATCAGGGTCATCATAGCATTTCACTTCCACTACCAATGAGACAGTTGAGAAAATGGCAATGGAGCCTAATGCCATGTGCAAAATTCACCTCCATGGAGACCTTTGGCTAGAATTGTTTTTACTTCCCTGGCCCTACTGACTGAGGTGGTGACTGACTGCCTACCAAGTCCAATTCATGAGCACATGCAATTATGCCTGCATTTCCCAGAAGTTTGTTGAAATTTTAGAAATTTATGGGAAATTTTGTAAAATTTCCAGCTAACCTATGAGTGAAGAAAAAAGTAAACACAGATAGGCCCTCCTTTAATAAAACTCCCTGAAGCCAAGACTGACAGAAGTGAAGGAACTGGGTTTTCAGTATAAATACAAATAGCGCTATACCATTGCCTTTCCTGCTCTATTAAATGATATTTTATACATTTTTATTTTTATACAAATATTTCCAATAATAACCTTGCCTTATCCTCTACTCAGAAAATAGAAATGCACTTAAAAAACACCTTAATCTGAAAATTAGAGGATTTTTGGACCTACCTTGATTTCAACCTTTGCTCTCTGCCTTCTCTCCTGTTAGAGGAGTGACCTCACTTCTATCAAAAACATATCATGCTCTTTTGACTTACCCATGACTTCTTAAGGATTTCATTTTCATTTTTTAAGGATTTTATTTATTTATTTTTAGAGAGAGGGGAAGAGAGGGACAAAAAGAGGGAGAGAAACATCAATGTCAGAGAAAAACATTAGTCGATTGCCTCCTGTCCGTACCCGACTGGTGACCACACCACAACCCTGGCATGTGCCCTGACCAGTGATAGAGCCAGTGACCTTCTGATTTGCAGAACAGTGCCCAATCAACTGAGCCACACAGGTGGGCTCACTCCTCCTATTACACTCTAACTATATCATTATCAGGTTTTTTTTTTAAATTCTCAAGTGAATCATCCCCCTTAGAAATACAAACATCTAGTATCTTTTATTACAAAGCAAACACACACACACAAAACACACACACACACACACACACACACACACACACAAATAAATCAATTATAACTCCACATCTGCTTCCTGCTTCTTTGATCCCCCTCACAAAATAACTTATTAGTTAGGCTCCCTAAACTCATATTTTTTCCTGGCTCATTCTTATTCCCCCAGTCAACTCAATCTACTATAGCAGTAGATTGACACTGCAGGGTTTTAGGTCATCAGTGACTGGGGGAACATACTTCCGAGTTTGCATGGGGTAGTCTTGCTTTACACTTGCTGCTCTAGGTAATCATTCATAACACCTCTTTTTACTTCCAAAGTTACCTAGATGAACAAACATCACACATGCCATTCTACTAACAACACCTATGTTGCCATATGAAGTTCATTTTGGACCAAAAATTAGTAGTAGCCAGCAAAGATGATCTCATGTTCTTTCAAAAAAATTTTTTTCTTTGTTCCTATGGCATCTCATTCTCCTAGTGGATCAGTTACAGTAATGCTTACCAAATATCCTTTTGCTCTACTATGCTTTCCATGTTCCTTCAATTAGGGACACATAACAAGTTTCAAACACTAAAATGTGTGGGAAATATTGAGAGTCAGTTCCAAATTCAAACAATGGAAAGTTCCTTTATGATTCTAGTCCTTTTCTTAATACAAAGCTCTAAGTTCCAGATGTGCAGAATCTGTAAGTTTCAGCATCCATCAATGAGGTTCCTGTTTGATTTTACGGAGCAGAGTCCCCAGCTGACACAGGGGGAACAGAAAACTTGAGCTAGAAATAAGCTTTTGCAATGTTGAACACTGTGATATTACAGTTATTTGTTACAGAAATATACTCTGGCCTATCCTGAATAATACACCTAACTTAATGTTTTCTCATTCTCAATTTTTATTCTGTTCCTGCCTCATGTACTGGACTTTCTTCCTAATACTTATCATAGTTATCTAATAGTTTGTGTGATGCAAACTTCATTGGGGTTTGAAATGTGTCTGCATTGTTTACCAGAGGATTACCAACTGTAGAATATAGTTGTCACAAAGTAGTTAATTCTTATTATCCACTGAATTAAAGCATACACTATGGGTGGAAAAATCTGGAATGTAATTCTTTAGAATAGTTCTATTTTAATTAATTGGTTTTTTTTTTGTTTGCTTGTTTCTTACCTAGAATCTCCAGTCATTGCATTTCATAAACAAGTCAATTATTTGCAGCTAGTTGAATCCTTCCAACCTGACCCAATATGGATAACTTACTCAGTTCCACTTACGCAGTGTTTTAGGACTACTAGTTAACCATATGCTTTGGTTTGAATGTTTGTGACCCCCAAATTCATATGTTGAAATCCTAACCCCCAAAGAAGATTGTATTAGGAGGTGAGGACTTTGGGGGTAAGGTGCTCAGGAATGGGAATAATGCCTATAAAAGAGACTCCAGAGAGACCTCTAGCCCCTTCCACCATGTGAGGACTCAGCAAACGAGGTTCTGACTGTGAGCCAGGGAATGGGCTTTTTCCAGAACATTGTCATGCTGACAGCTTGATCTTGGACATCCAGTGTCCAGAACTGTAAAAAATAAATTTCTGTTGTTAATAAGCTACCTAATCTGTCGCATTTTGTTATAGCATCAAAGGATTATATAAATGATTAGAGTAGTCAAATTAGTTCACTATATATTAAAAATTGTCTTATTCTATGATAAAGATAATATGACAAGAACTGAATTAGAAGTTTGGTTTGCATAATTTTTATTTACAAATATGTAGGACATACTACTAAGAGAGCCAAATATCTTCATTATTAAACTAGCTGTAAACCACCACATAATCCTGGAATTTCATGCACCTATTCACTCTAAATCAGATTTTCACTGCAAACAAATCCATTATTAAAACAAAATAAAACAAAATCTCCTATAATTCAATTACTAGAAAATACTGTTCTAGCTTATTTTATCTTAAATCTTTTAAGAAACATTTCATAAAACTGACATTTCTCCTCCTATATCATTGCTAGACTCTGTTGTAATATTTTCCATTTTATTTATTTATTTATTTATTTATTTTTATTTTTGGTTTTTCAATTACAGTTGTCCCATTTTCTCCCAATTTCTCTCCCCCACCCAACCCACTCCCTCTCCCGCAATCATATCCCTCCCTGTTGTCCATGTCCATGAGTCATTTATATATGTTCTTTGACTAAACCCTTCCCTTACTTATCCCCCTTCTCTCCCTCCCCCCTCCACCCTATTGACTGCTATTCTGCTCTTTGTTCTATTCAGTTCCTTTGTTTGTGTTGTTCTTTAGTTTCCTGTATTAGGTGATATCATATGGTATTTTTCTTTCTTTGCCTGGCTTATTTCACTAATCAAAATTCTTTCTAGTTCCATCCATGTTGTTGCAAATGGCAGGAGTTCCTTCTTTCTTTCTATTTTTTAATGTTTTATTGATGATGCTGTTACAGTTGTCCCAATTTCTTTTCTCTCTGCTCCCCATTCACCCAGTGACCCCCACTTCCTCCAGTTATCCACCCTCCGTTAGTCCATGCCCATTGGTGGTTTATATAGTTCTTCTCAACATCTTCCTGTCTACTCCACTCCCTCCTACTATGCTTCTTAATTCCCACATCACTCCCTCCCTTTTCCCCCTTCCCCCTCCCTGCTGACCACCCTCATATATGTTCCCTATACTTATAGTTATTTTCTCACTCTTGTTGCCTACTTAGTTTGCCTTTGTTTTGGTCCCCTAGCTTCTGTTGTTGGTTGTTGTGATACAGTTTTCATTTTAATGTTCATAGTTTTGATCCTCCTTCTCCTAAACAAGTCCCTTTAACATTTCATATAACAGTGGTTTGGATCTAACGAACTCTTTCAGTTTTACTTTGTCCTGGAAGCACTTTCTCTGCCCTTCTATTCTGAATGACAGCTTCATTGGATAGAGTAATCGTGATTGTAGGTTTTTTATTTTCATTACTTTGAATATTTCTTGCCAGTCCCTTCTTGCCTGTAAAGTCTCCTTCGAGAAATCAGCTAATAGTCTAATTGGGACCCCTTTGTACATAATTCTCTTCTTCTCTCTTGCTGCTTTTAAGATTCTCTCTTTATCTTTAATTTTTGACGTTTTGATTATAATGTGTCTTAGTGTGGTTCTCCCTGGGTCTAGTTTATTTGGAACTCTCTGTGCTTCTTGGAACTATTTCTTTCCCCAAATTAGGAAAGTTCGGCTTCATTATTTTTTGCCTAATTTTTCAATTTCTAGTTCTTCTTCTTCACCTTCTGGCAACTCTATAATTCAGATGCTCACTCTCTTATAGTTGTCCCAGAGGTTTCTGAGCTTCTCCTCATTTTTCTCACTTTTTCCCCCCACTTTCTGCACTGGTTGTTTGTTTCTTCCCTAGTCCCAATTTGTTGATTGGATCCCTGGTTTTCTTTCCCTCACCACTTGTCTCGTATGTGTTTCCATTCACTTAAGCAGAACAAGTATCCATTCCTTCCCCGTCTTGATTAAGTTCCACTATTATTTCTGTAAACTGTCTTATAACCATAGCTCTGAACTGAGCCTCAGAATGGTTATCTATCTGTTTGTCTGTTAATTCATGTATTTGCTTTCTAGTCAGCAGCGTGATTGAGATCTCTATCATTATCCCTGCCATCCTGGCAGTTTTTTTCTTCCTGGATGGGACTGTCATACCTTCTACATTATAGGGGGTGGAGCCCCATGCTCTTGTCACTACCAGGCAACCCTTCTTACCACACTGTGGTGCTTGGTGTGGGGGCGGGGGAATCCAAGATGGATTCCTTCCGTTCTCTCTTCGCTGAGAGACTGGGAGCCTCCTCCTCTGTCCCCATGCCCTCCATGCCTCACAGTCCCAGGCAATGGGAGTCTGCCTTCCCTGGCATTGGGATCACAAGCTGATGGATCTGTTCTGCAGCTTGGGGAGCTCCCCACATGCTTCTTGCCTCCACTTAAATATGGGTATCTGTGCTTATCACAGTCCCACCATCAGTTGCTGCTGCTGCTGCCACCGCCAGCACAGCTTGACCTCTCCACCCCAGCTCCGCCCCTCCTACCCGTCCAGATGAGCACCACTTGTTTATAACTTCATATACTGGACTTCCATGTAGCTTTATTTTCTGGAACTTCTGGTTATTTCTGGTTTTACGGTAGTTGTAGTCCTTCTTAGTTGTGGAGGGAGACGGAGCATGTCAGTCTAGGCCTCTATCTTGTCTGTGAGTCTAATATTTTCCATTTTAATAGTCATATTACCTGACAATATTTTAAAGTAGATCCCTGGCAAAGCAATAGTTTCTCTTATCTTTTGTTGGTCAGTCTTACTGAATGTAAATTCAAGAAATATTTAGTTTTAGAGACTTCCGGCCAAGATGGAAGCTTAGACGGACTAGCTTGGTCTCCCTCTACAACTAGAGAGGAATACAACTACTTCAAAACAAAAGATAACGAGAAATTCCAGAAAATAAAACTACACAGAAGCCCAACATACAAAGTTATAAACCAGCGGCGCTCTTTGGGCAGGTAAGAGCGAAAGTAGGCAGTGCTGTTTGTGGTAGCACCAGGGACAGTGGCAAGGAGAACAATCCCAGCTGCAGTCGAACCCCAGCAGCTCCCGACCCCAACGCTGGGAAAAGCAGCCACCACATCGCTGAACGGTGAGGCCCAGAGGGTGGGAGGACAGATCCTGGTCTCCTAGTGGAATAACTGCAGGAATCCATCTTGGACCCCCACCCCCACACAAAGCGCCACAGCGCTGCGAAATAGGTTGCGGATAGGCACCTGTCGCTGGGTTGTGACGACAAAGCACCACAGCGCGGTGAGAAAGGTTGCTGGACCACCGCCGGTCACTGGATTGTGATGAGTACACAGGCACTGCCCCCTGTAGCCGGCCCAAGAAAACAAAACGCATCTGTCAAAATGAGGCAGACAACTATAGAAATCCCGGTGGCGCAGCTCACCAGGCAACAGATGAAGAACCTGACAGATGAACAAATAAGAAATCTGCCAGAGGCTCAGTTCAGGGCCATTGTTATCAGGTGGCTTACAGAATTAACAAAAGATCTGGAAAAAGATGAGAAAGAATTGAAAAACACTCATACTGAAAGGAACAAAACCACATATGAGACAGATGGTGAGGAAATAAAATCCAGAGTTCAAATGAACAAACTAGAACATAGAGAAGGAACAAACAGTCAACCAGTGCAGAGAGAAAAAACGGGAAGCAAGGAAAATGATGAGAGGATCAGAAACCTCTGGGACAGCTATAAGAGCTCCAACATACAGATGATCAGATTACCAGAGGGCGAAGAAGAAGAACTAGAAATTGAAAAATTAAGTGAAAATATAATAAAGCAGAACTTCCCAAACTTGGGGAAGGAAATAGACATACAGGTCCAGGAAGCACAGAGAGTTCCAAAACAACTGGACCCAGGGAGAACCACTCCAAAACACATTATAATCAAAATGTCAAGAGTTAAAGATAAAGAGAGAATCTTAAAAGCAGCAAGAGAGAAGAAAAGAATCATGTACAAAGGGGTCCCAATTAGACTATCAGCTGACTTCTCAAGGGAGACACTGCAGGCAAGAAGGGACTGGCAAGAAATATTCAAAGTAATGAAAATCCAAAACCTACAACCATGAATACTTTATCCAGCGAAGTTGTCATTCAGAACAGAAGCGCAGAGAAAGTGTTTCCAGGATGAAATAAAACTGAAAGAGTTCATTAGATCCAAACCACTGTTATATGAAATGTTAAAAGGACTGGTTTAGAAAAAAGAGGATCAAAGCTATGAACACTAAAATGAAAACTGTATCACAAGAAACAACAGCAGAAGCTAGGGAATTGAAACAAAGGCAAACTAAATAGGCAATGAGAGTGGAAAAGAACTATAGGTATGGGAGCATATTGGGGGGATGTCAGCAGGGAAGGGGAAGGGGGAGAGGGAGGGAGACGGTATAGGAATTAAGAAACATCATAGGAGGGAATGGAATAGACAGAGAGAGGTTGAGAAGAACTATATGCACAACCAATGGACATGGACTAAAAGGGGGGGACAAGGGGAGGGAGGGGGGCACCGGGTGGAGGGGAGCAGAGGGAAGGGAAATTGGAACAAATGTAACACTGTAATCAATAAAACACATAAAAAAGAAAAAGAAATATTTAGTTTTAATCCACACCAACTTTAAATAGCTCTTATTGATGTGAAGTACTATACAAAGTCATTAAACTAGTAATAGAATAAAGTGAAATTATAATTAATCACATAGTTTTCCTTTAATTATTGCACCTTTGTTTCTTTGTCTTTTATAAAATGTTTCAGAATAAATTATAAACTCAGAGTTTACAATTTTTAAATTATTTTTAATAAAGTCAGTGATCATTTATAAAACAAGCTATTAGATTAAAACTCAAATTAGTAGCAATCTATAAGTTAACTGGCAATTATTAATCAGTTGATGCATTTTTGTCATTTTTTTTTAGTTTGTAATTTTTTACTTTTTTTTTTTTAAATATATTTTATTGATTATGCAGTTACAGTAGTTCCAATTTTTTCCCCTTTACTCCCCTCCACCCAGTATCTCCCTCCCCCAGCATCCCCCCCCCAAGTCCATACCCATGGTTCGTAAAAAATAACTATCCCTCCCTCTCAGATATTAAGACCCTTTGTAATCTTGTAAAGGACAATGGGCGAAGGTCTCAAGCTCCTCTAGCTGCTTCAAGCTGGACATGGTCGTCGTCCTACCTACCCTTGGGTCCAGAAATCCCTAATAAGAGTGGGGATGTGGAGGGGAGGGTGGCCTTCCCACATGGGGAAGGATCATGCAGACTCCAGGTCAGTTGGCTGTCTCCGGACAACGGCGTGCTTGGTTTAGCAGGCTGGCATCCTTGTTGTGTTCTGGGGGCAACAGATTTGGCAAAAAGGGTTAAAAAGCATCATTCAATCCATAACTACTAGGTGGCAAAAGGCAGGGATTAATTTTTCAATGTTCCACATTAGGAGAAAAAAAAAAAAAAAAAAAGGGCTTCTTTGGAGGAAGGTGTGCTAGGCACATCTCTCCTGTCCAAAACCCTTTTGCCCATTTTATTTAGTTTGGGCTGAGGGAAATAGTTTATGTTTCCCCCCTCTCAGACCTCTGGGCCCTTTCTGTCCAAGCCATTAGGATAGAAAAGAGAATTCAGTTTTAAAGTGAAGCCCACAGACCACCCCATTCTTCACCAACTCAGCCATTTAGTTCAGCCAAACTGTTGAGTCTCTGGAGGCAGCGCTGCAGAGAGGATTAAGTGAGGCTTATGCGTACAGACAATCACTCAGGTAATGCGGTCATAGGCTTATGCCCTTTGAAAACAGAAAACACATGTTAATTTATGTAACATAACCAACAAAAAAGTCTCTAAATCTGTAAGACTGTCTTATTGGGAAGACATACAGTTGCAAGGTACTTGACATTCTACTTGCCTGCAACTTGAATCTCTTTGGTGATATCACAGATATGGTTTAATTATCAAGTGAAACCATTTTTTAAATGAGAAGAAACTTTTAAGACGGTTAGCTGCCCTACTTTACAGTCTGCCACTGATCATTGTGATTTTCCTTGAATACTGATTTTTCTCCCTAAGATTACTCTCCTTGTCTTTAAAGGGGCTACATTAAGTCCATTTTTAATTTATCCTGTTCATTTGCATAAGCATAACAAGAGCAGCAAATGATCACTTATGGTCTTTAGTTCTGTTTTGCTGGAACTTACCCAAGGAACATTTAGGGTGGCCCTCAGTCTGCTCTTCAGTGCACAGAAGCTGGGCCACATACCTGGCATTCATCCTTGCCTGTACACACCTGTCCTTTCCAAGTCTTTCTGGTTTTCCATTGTGCCTTAAGGTCCCTTCTAGCCATCTTTCAGGAAAACAACCTTCGTTCCTTCCCTGGAGAGATTGCTGTGGACCGCACAACCAACCATGGCAGCAGGCCTTTTATTTCGCGGGCTTTTATTACCTTTGAAAGTCATTCCCAGTTCCTTAGGGCTTTTTGGTAACAACATGAGCCCAAGCATGTCTCCTTTAGGCTTGACATTCCAGTCAAAGGCTTGTTCAGAAAAAGGAACCTCTATTAACAACTGGTCTTATTAGGTCTATGCAAAGAAACTTAAGTCATTACTTACTTGTTTAGAATGCCAAACTCTGGAGAGATCAAATAGGGAGAAAAATATACAACGTGAAGGAAAATCTTTGTCCTAATATTCACTGAACTGGCATTTCCATTCTTCATATTTTCATTTTCCCCCACTAAAAAAATTTTTTTTGTTTGTTTTTCCATTACAGTTGTCTCTCTTTTTTTTTTTTTTCCCCTCTTGCTTCCCTGTATCCTGCCCCTCCCTTCCCCCACATTCAGTCCCCACTCAGTTGCCCATGTCTGTGGGTCATTTATACATGTTCTTTGATTTTACACTTCCCCTTCTTACCCCCTTTTCTCCCTCCCCCCTCCCCCCTTGTTACTGTTAGTCTACTCCTTGTTTACATACCTCTGGTTCAATTTTGCTCATTTGTTTGTGTTGTTCATTAGTTTCCTGTAATAGGTGACAGCATAACGTATTTTTCTTTCGTTGCCTGGCTTATTTCGCTAAGCATAATTCTCTCTAGTTCCATCCATGTTGTTGCAAATGGTAGAAGTTCCTTCTTTCTTTCTGCTACATATAACTCCATTGTGTAAATGTACCACAGTTTTTTGATCCACTCATCTACAGATGGGCATTTAGGTTGTTTCCAGCACTTGGCTATTGTAAATAGTGCTGCTATGAACATTGGAGTGCATAGGTTCTTTTGAATTGGTGTTTCAGGATTTTTCGGATATAATCCCAGTAATGGAATTGCTGGTTCAAAAGGCAGTTCCATTTTTAGTTTTTTGAGGAAATTCCAAACTGTTTTCCATAGTGGCTGCACCAGTCTGCATTCCCACCAGCAATGCACCAGGGTTCCCGTTTCTCCGCATCCTCTCCAGCACAAGTTGTTTGTTGATTTGTTGATTATGGCCATTCTGACTGGTGTGAGGTGGTATCTCATTGTGGTTTTTATTTGCATCTCTCTGATGGCTAGTGATGTTGAGCATATTTTCATATGTCTATGGGCCCTCTGTATGTCTTCTTTGGAGAAGTGTTTGTTCAGGTCCTTTGCCCATTTTTTAATTGAGTTGTCTGTCTTCTTGGTGTTGAGTCGTATGAGTTCTTTATATATTTTGGAGATCAATCCCTTGTCTGAGATGTCATTGGCGAATATATTTTCCCATATGGTTGGTTTCCTTTTCATCTTGCTGATGTTTTCTTTAGCTGAGCAGAAACTTTTTAGTTTGATGTAGTCCCATTTGTTTATTCTTTCCTTTATTTCCCTTGCCTTAGGAGATATATCAGTGAAAATGTTGCTACGTGGGATATCTGAAATTTTCCTGCCTATTTTTTCCTCTAGGACTTTTATGGTATCACGGCTTACATTTAAGTCTTTGATCCATTTTGAGTTTATTCTGGTGTATGGTGTAAGTTGGTGGTCTAGTTTCATTTTTTTGCATGTCCCTGTCCAGTTCTCCCAACACCATTTGTTGAAGAGGCTCTTTTCACTCCATTTGATGTTCTTTCCCCCTTTGTCAAATATTAGTTGACCATATGAACCTGGGTTTATTTCTGGGCTCTCTATTCTGTTCCATTGATCTATATGTCTGTTTTTATGCCAGTACCAGACTGTTTTGATTACCGTGGCCTTGTAGTATAGTTTGATATCAGGTATTGTGATTCCTCCTACTGTGTTCTTCTTCCTCAAAATTGCTGTGGCTATTCGGGCTCTTTTTTGGTTCCATATAAATTTTTGAAGTATTTGTTCTAGGTCTGTGAAATACGTTGCTGGTATTTTAATAGGGATTGCATTGAATCTATAAATTGCTTTGGGTAGTATGGACATTTTAATGATGTTGATTCTTCCCATCCATGAGCATGGTATATGCTTCCATTTATTTGTATCTTCTTTAATTTCTTTCTTCAATGTTATGTAGTTTTCTGAGTACAGGTCTTTTACCTCCTTGGTTAAGTTTATTCCTAGGTATTTTATTTTTCTTGTTGCTATGGTAAATTGAATTTTTCTTTCAGTTTCTATCTCTGAGTTTTTATTGTTGGTGTATAAAAATGCCTTTGATTTCTTAATATTGACTTTGTATCCTGCTATTTTGCCGAATTCACTTATTAGGTCGAGTAGTTTTTTTGTGGAGTCTATAGGGTTTTCTATGTACACTATCATGTCATCTGCAAATAATGACAGTTTTACTTCCTCTTTTCCAATTTGGATGCCTTTTATTTCTCTTTCTTGTCTGATTGCGGTGGCTAGAACTTCCAAGACTATGTTGAATAGGAGTGGGGAGAGCGGACATCCTTGTCTTGTTCCTGATCTCAGGGGGAATGCTCTCAGTTTTTGCCCATTGAGTATGATGTTGGCTTCAGGTTTCTCATATATGGCCTTTATTATGTTGAGGTATGCTCCCTCTATTCCCATTTTGCTGAGAGTTTTTATCATAAATGGGTGTTGTACTTTATCAAATGCTTTTTCTGCATCTATTGATATTATCATGTGGTTTTTGTCTTTCATTTTGTTTATGTGGTGTATTACGTTTATTGATTTACGAATGTTAAACCATCCTTGCATCCCTGGGATGAATCCTACTTGATCGTGGTGTATGATCTTTCTAATGTGTTGCTGGATCCGGTTTGCCAATATTTTGTTGAGGATTTTAGCATCTATGTTCATCAGCGATATTGGCCTGTAGTTTTCTTTCTTTGTTGTGTCTTGACCTGGTTTTGGAATTAGGGTTATACTGGCTTCATAGAATGAGTTTGGCAGTCTTCCCTCTTCTTGTATCTTTTGGAATAGTCTGAGAAGGATAGGAGTTAGTTCTTTCCTAAATGTTTTGTAGAATTCACTTGTGAAGCCATCCGGTCCAGGGCTTTTGTGTGCTGGGAGTTTTTTGATTACTGCTTCAATTTCACTAGCTGTTATTGGTCTATTCAGACTTTCTGCTTCTTCTTGATTCAGTTTGGGAAGACTATAGGTTTCCAGGAATCTGTCCATTTCCTCTAGGTTGTCAAATTTCTTGCCATACAGTTGTTCATAATAATTTCTTATAATCCTTTGTATTTCTGTGGTATCAGTTGTGATTTCTCCTCTTTCATTTCTGATTTTATTTATTTGGGTCCTCTCTCTTTTTTTCTTGATGAGCCTGCTTAAAGGCTTGTCAATTTTGTTTATTTTTTCAAAGAACCAGCTCCTACTTTTGTTGATCTTTTGAATTGTTAGTTTAGACTCTATGTCATTTAATTCTGCTCTGATCTTGATGATTTCCTTCCTTCTACTTGATCTGGGCTTTGCTTGTTGTTCTTCCTCTAGATCTTGTAGCTGTAGGGTTAAATTTTTTATTAGATATTCCTCTAGCTTTTTTAGGTAGGCCTGTATTGCTATGAACTTTCCTCTTAGGACTGCTTTCGCTGTATCCCATAGGTTTTGGGTTGTTGTGTGTTCATTATCATTAGTTTCCAGAAACTTTTTGATTTCTTCCTTGATGTCATTGTTAACCCATTCATTATTTAATAGCATGTTATTCATTCTCCATGAGTTTGAATGTTTTTGAGTTTTTTCCTTGAGGTTGATTTCTAATTTTAAGCCATTGTGATCTGAGAAGATGCTTGATATAATTTCAATTTTCTTGAATTTGTTAAGGCTTGTTTTGTGTCCTACCATGTGGTCTATCTTTGAAAATGTTCCATGTGCACTTGAGAAGTATGTATATTTTGCTTCTTTGGGGTGAAAACTTCTATATATATCGACTAAGTCCATTTGATCTAGGGTGTTGTTCAGTGCCTCCATATCTTTGGTGTTTCTTTGCTTCGAAGATCTGTCCATTGTTGACAATGGGGTGTCAAAGTCCCCTACTATGAGTGTGTTGTTGTCTATATCTTTCTTGGAGTCTTTCAAAAGTTTCCTTACATATTTGGGTGCTCCTAAGTTTGGTGCATATATATTTATAAGGGTTATATCTTCTTGATGGATTTTTCCCTTAAGTATTATGAAATGCCCTTCTTTGTCTCTTTTTATGGACTTTGCTGTGAAATCTGTTTTGTCTGATATAAGTATTGCTACCCCGGCTTTTTTTTCATGTCCATTTGCTTGGAATACATTTTTCCATCCCTTTACTTTCAGTCTGTGTAGATCTTTTGTTCTAAGGTGGGTCTCTTGTAGACAGCATATATGTGGGTCATTCTTTCTAATCCATTCAGCTACCCTATGTCTTTTAATTGGAGCGTTTAATCCATTTACATTTAAGGTTATTACTGATAAGTACTTATTCATTGTCATTTTTCCCCTTTGTACTCGTGTTCTTCTCTGTCTCTCTCTGTTTCTTTATCTTCTTAGAGCAGACCTTTTAGCATCTCTTGCATTGCTGGTTTGGTGGAGATGTATTCTTTTAGCCTTCTTTTGTCTTGGAAGCTCCTTATTTCACCCTCCATTTTGAATGAGAGCTTTGCTGGGTATAGTATTCTAGGTTGTAGGCCTTTGTTTTTCATTGCTTGGAATACTTTTTGCCATTCCCTTCTGGCTTGTAGTGTTTCTGCTGAGAAATCTGATGATAGCCTTATTGGAGTACCCTTGTATGTTATTAGTTGTTTTTCTCTTGCTGCTTTTAGGATCCTCTCTTTGTCTTTGAATGTTGCCATTTTAATTATGATGTGTCTTGAGGTGGGCCTGTTGGGGTTCATCTTCATTGGGACCCTCTGTGCTTCCTGGACTTGCGTGACTCTTTCTCTCGTCATGTTAGGAAAGTTTTCTGTCATTAGTTTTTCAAAGAGGTTTTCTATCCCTTGCTCTTCTTCTTCTCCTTCTGGAATTCCTATGATACGGATATTATTACGTTTCATGTTGTCCTGCAGCTGTCTTAGAACCTCTTCAGTCTTGTTCAGTCTTTTTTCATTTTGTTGCATTGTCTGGGAGTTTTTGTGTAGGTTGTCCTCCAGCTCGCTGATCCGATCTTCTGCTTCCTCTAGCCTGCTTTTAATTCCTTCTACTGTGTTCTTCAATTCAGAGATCGTATTTTTCATTTCCTCCTGGCTCTTATTGATAGCTTCTATGTCCTTTTTCATGCTCACATAATTTTCTGTGAGTTCCTTGTAGTTTTTCTGGAGTTCTTTGAAGTTTCCGCTGAGCTCATTCAGCTTCTCCATAATCCATGTTTTGAATTCCATATCTGATAGTTCGCTCCCCTCTATTTCATTTAGCACTCTTTCTGGGGATTCTACCTTTCCTTTTGATGGGAGGTTGTTTCTCTGTCTCCCCATTTTTTTGACTCCTATTGTTTGTTGGTGCTTCTTGGAATGATCTGCACTTCCTGGATCTGCCTCTGGTGGCGTCAGATCATGTACCAGTCTGGCCCTAGGCAGCCTGTTGGAGACTTCCAGGGATCTACTGCTGTTGTCTGTCTTCTTTGATTGTTAATCTATTCAATCTGTGATTAGCTGTCAGGCTTAAGAACTGTGGGTGTGGCAGCTTAATTCCTGTAGGTAGGGCTTTTGCTTCCCCTCAGGCTGACGCCACTTGGAGGGGAATGGTCTACCCGCAGTACTGGGGATGAGTCAGCACTGGGACCCAGTCAGCTGCTCCTCCAGTTCTCCCCTCAAAGCCACCGTGCCAAATTCTCCCCAAGTGTCTCCAGTCCTCTCTGCCTTCCCTCTGCTTGAGCCCAGGGTAAGTGGTGGCCAAAATATTTTCGTATGTGATCCACTTAAGAGCTCTTTTTCTCCTGCTGTTTCTCTCCGGCTAGCAAGAAAGCCTGTGGCTTTTCGCTTTTCACAGCTGATACTATTTTACTTTCCACTCTGTCGCTGTAGGCTGGGAAGCCCAGCTGGGGGTTTAGACCCTGCCCTTCTCAGGGGGAATCCCCGGCTGCTGAGCTGTTTCTCAGTCCCTTCAGCAGCCACCCATGTGAGCCCAGCCAGCCCTTCCGCGTCTCCGCACTCCCTACCGGTCACGTTGTGATGTAGCGGCCTTTTCTGTCTCTCCATGGTTATAAGACTTCTTTCCAGCTAGTGTTCCGTTGGTTATTCCAGATGATTTCTCCAAAATTAAGTTGTAAATCCAGACTGGTCCTGGGAGGAGGTTAGTGTAGCTTCCACTTACTCCTCCGCCATCTTGGATCTCCCCGCATTTTTGTCATTTTTATTAGAAAATGTATTTTCTAACTTTTTAGCTTATAACAATGTACATATTTCAAAAAGTATTTTCTGTAACAAAATTGAATCAGCATATTTTTTCTCTAATGTTGTAGAGTTAACGTATGAACCTGCCATAAATATTTTAGTTCATATAATATAAATATTAGCACTTCAAAATATCCCTGCTTTTTAAATTAATTTATACCCTCACCTCTGGCAACTCTATCTTAAGTCCATCAGGAGGAATGAGCTAGAAAATTATATTTAGTTCTGGCTTTTTATGTGTGTGATCTTAGAAGTTTATATGAGGAAAAATGTGAATTCTAGTTTTGTTATCCATAAAGTAAATGACTAGGTTATGTGTTTCTCCTCCTGTTTTGATTTAGTGATTAATCTAATCAGTTATACTCTCTTTTCACTGAAACATGAGTCATGGTATATAAATGAGGGTGCACTATTTTTTCTGTCTGACCTTGAGAACACTTCTCATTATAATAATGTCTTTATCTGTACACTAAAACTAAACATAGACTAAGTAACAGGTTGCTCTGAGTTATAGAACCATATATCTATCATGGAATTCTAGTGATATCAGAAAACATAAAAGCATGTTTTATTTTTATATACTCACTATGATACAAAGATTAAATTATAACTCAATAACTTGTTTTTTATGCTCACATTAGTTAAGCAACATGCAATTATCCAATTTATCTTCAACATAGTTTTGATTTCTTTTGTAATTTTTTATATGGTGGCCTTATAAATATATAAAAAATACAAAATTCCTACTCATCTGTCAAAATTTACAAGGCATATAAAATAAGTATTGCTGTGGGAAGAGGTACATGGGTTGATGGGCTCAAAAAATATAGAAGCCTAACTTGAATTAATGGCTATACAAACATCTTCAGTAGTTTCATCCACATTATATGCACTAATATCTAAAGGCATTTGGGTTAAAACTGTAGTGAAAAACATATTTCCAAAGAGAAGTTAATGAATTGTACAGATTCCACTTTAGAAATCTGAGTTTCCCTTAGGGCACATCACAACACACACAAAGAAAATAATAATGTTATTCAATAGAAGCTACTGGAGATATTTATCAATCTCTATTACCCACTGGCAATGACCTACTCCCTGATAAAGAAATGTGAAAAGCTACTACAAGCAACATAGACCTCATTTGGAACTAATTTACAGCAGGTCAAAACATGTATGAATCAAATGTATATTCAGCTTAGGCTTAAACTAAAACCCCAGTTATATAAGAAGAAATCTCTAAAAATAAACTCATTTTTAAACTTCTAGAATTATTTTTTAAAGTCTCACAGACAAATAGACTGATATTTTTATTTTTTTCTCTCTCATGTATAAGTGGTCTGTCTTCAACAGTTTACTAAACCTTCATATAAATTGATACATTCATCATTAAAACAGCAATAAATAATTCTCATCTCAATAATGTACTCTTACTAAATCCACAAACACATCAGCATCATTATTAGTCATAATTAAATGTTTAATAAATACACTGTGTTATCAATGTTATATTTCCATTGCTTTCTCACATCAAAATAGACTATATCAAAATTAAGAATATCCATTCATCAGAGGATGCTATTAAGAAACTGAAAAAAATTTACCAGCTGGGAAAGATAGTTATGATATGTACATACAACAAAGTGTTCAGATAAGTAAAGGAAGACAGAACCAACACCACGACCCAAAATTGCACAAAATTCTAAAAAAGATACTTTAAGATTTTTAAAGGGAACATTCAAAGAAGAATTAAACATATGAAAGTGTTCTCAACATCATTGGCGCTCAGGGTACTGCCAATTAAAACCACCATGAGATATCAAATGTACCATCTGGTCAGAAAATATCACTTGTTAACAACAAAGAACAACAAATGGAAGTCTGATATTTTTGTGGTGGATTGATAAATCAATACAAAATAGTTCAAGGTTATCTAATATACCTGAAAATATTCATACACTGTAACCAATAATTCCAAGTCTAGGTATTTATTCAACAAAAAATGTATACATATATTCACACAACACATATATTAAAAGATTCATAGTAACAGTATTTATAATAGTCTAAATAAAAACTACCTAAATTTATATCAATAAAATAAATAAATTATAATACATTCTCAAAATGAAGTACTATATAACAATAAGAATGAATAAATTTCAACGCTATCCATCAACACTGGATAAATCTCAAAAACAATACTTTGAGTGAAAAAATCAGGCAAAGAGTGTCTACTGTATGACATATTATAAAGTTCAAAAATATTCAAAATTAATTTATAATTTTAGAAGACTAGACATTGGTTACAAATGGAGGACTATGAAGTGACTGGAGAGAGATTTGAAGGGGGCTTCTGGGAACAAGGGAAAATCACTTGAGTGAATTAATTATAGAGTAGAATTTTCAGTTTGTGAACGTTAAGTGCACCCTACACTATGATTTGTGCACAGTTTTGTTTTTACGTTTTTTTAAAGAAATGTATATAGAATTAAAATATTGGATTTAAATATTTTGAAAGAAAAATTTGTCTTATTATCAAATATAATAAAATAGGAAAAAACAGTGTAATTTAAAAAATATGATACTTGCATAAGAATACACAAATAGACCAATGAAAAAGAATAGAGGGCCCAGAGATAATTTTAGATAGAAAAAAAACTTGATATAACCAAATATTTATTGCAAGTTAATACAAATAAGTGAACTTTTTAATTGCTTTTGCTTTGTTTTGTTTTCAGAAAATTCATTAACATAAAGAATTTGAGCCCAGTTTTACTGGCCCAAATGGATAAAAGAAAAAAAGTGAAAAGTAAAATTGTAAATGTAATGAAAGAAAATATCAGAGAATATATTTATAGCCTAAAGATGACAAGAAATTCTCAACACACCCCAAAATGTGAAAACATTGGTATTGACAAAGATTCTGTCCTTGATAAAACTTTATTCAGGCTTTTTTGAGCTCTCTTATCTGTCTTTGCATTGCCAGTTGCCACTCAACATCTGTTCACCTTAGATATCTAATCTAATTCTTCACCCACACCCCTCCTAGGTGATTTTCCCTGTATGCCTCTGGCAAGAATACTGTGAGGTTCAATTAGTGAGAATTTTCTCTTATCCCTGATGCTTCCTTTTAGTAATTTTTCCATCCACCAACCCCCTTCCTTCCCTGCTCCTTTGAAATATTTCCCCAATTTTCCTTGTTGTATTCAGAATTGAGCCCAGTTCTATAATGAGGTCCCTTTGCCCTGTTGCAATAGTTCCTGAGAAAACCTGTTTTGAACTGGTATAAGTACTGTCCAGCTCTGGTTTTTCTTTCACAGTGTGACTAATTTTGTCAATATTGGGTTGATGAAGGACATTGGCATATGACAGATTGAGCAAATATATTTGTAACATTGAAAATTAAATAAAAATAAACCCAGAATATTCAGCAACATCCTAAAATCAACAAGAAAAATAAACTTGAAAAAGTATGCAAGAAAGGTAAAGATGTAATCAACAGAAGAAAAACCCAAGCAGGTAATTATACAAAAAGAGATGTTCATACTCAGTAATGAGAGAAATGAAAACTAAACCAATATAGATACTAGATACTATTCAAGAGATTAATAAAACTTTCAAAATTTGGTAATGCTAATCACTGGAATGAAGAGAGGAGAAATAGAAACAGGTCAGCCCTGCAGGGAGCTATCTGGAAGTGCTTGGGCAAATTGAGCATTTCTATAGCCTATAAAACAGCAATCCTTCTCCTAGGAATAAAATCATGTGAAATGCTTGACAGGTCTCTAATGGGACACACATTTAGTTGCTCATGGTTGCATTGCTTTGTGATGAAAAAATGGAGGGAAAATAGGTGTCCATCGCTAGTAGAGGATGTAAGTGCAATGTAATTTATACAGGTCATGGAGCAGATGAATAAAAGCAATGAACTAGATACCCACAGTAATATAGAGAGATTAAAACCTGTTCAGGAAAAATATAGAATGCCACTTTTGTATAAAATATTAAAAATTATAAATTAACACTGCATGATATATAAAAATTACAAAGGAATAAACATGAAGTCAAGACTACATCAGTAACATTAGAATGGTTGTTTTTGAGAGGGTAGAGAAAGGAATTAATGTCATAAAAAGAAAATGAAGAAACGAAATAGTGAAACCCTCCAGTGACCAATCCAATAGTTATACATGAATGAGGCAAAAATTAACTCAGAATTTTTTTTCAAGTATATATAGAAAAGCACATTAATTTGATTGTCTAGTTCTCCATGAAGGAAAAGCACTGAAATACAATGTAGTAGAGGATAAATATATTGTGAAAAATAATTATTTAGTCTTTCTGAAAGGCTGGGTAACTTCAAGAATGTAAGATTGACTTTCTCCCTGAGAGTTTTCAAAGATATAGTTATATCACATAATAATAAAATATATACATGTATATAGAGGAACTACACACAAAAATTTATTTATAAAAAATTGTGTATATATTCTTACATGTTTAAACTTCAGTCACCTTCAATGTACTCTCCATTTGGTGCAAATACACCTATCAAGACATTTTTTCCACTGCTCAAAACAGTTTTTGAACTCGTTGATTTTGATGCCTTTTAGTGTTTCTGCTGTTTTTGTTTCACCTTTTTTCACATCAGCAAAATGTTTCCTTTTGAGGACCTTTTCACTGAGGGAAACAAAACAAAGTTGCTTGGGGCAAGATCGGGTAAATAGGAAGGTGAGGGTACAGAGGTTATGCTGGTTTTAGTAAAAAACAGCTGAATACTCAGTGCAGTGTGGGCAGGTGTGCTTATAAATCACCCACCATGAAATGGGCAAACATGTTGAAAGGATCTTCAAAATAATTCACTGAAGCCAAACGCAGCCTCTCACAACAATGTCAGCTAGTACATGATATAGATGGGCACCTAGAACATTCATCTAGTGGGGGAAACCTATACTGCAAGGAGCCTGTCCTCCAAAAAATAATTCCATTTTGGGGGGTCCACCCTCATATATATATTGTTTTTGTGTGTTGTTATGAATAAAGATCATGAAGTACCAAAAATATTATACAATAGGAGTAATATACAAAGATATCAAGAAAAAAGTTAATGAATTAATACATAAATACAGAAAATTTGTTACCTAATGCATCTGAATCAATTTCTTCATTATTAGTAATTTATAAAATTTAACAGATTTACTTAAAATTTCACTAATTATAACCTTTCCACACCCATTGTTAACTGTATCATCTATTAAGATTCACTCAGCTAGAGTCTTCAGAAATCTTAAGTATAAATTAGAATTGTTAATTTTTTTTAAGGGACCATTTGTTGAAATAAGATTATCTGCCATTTGATACCAGCTTAGGACACAGTTATTAAAGCAACTTAAATTAAAACTTAAATCGACACTTATAAACATATAAATAAATTATTCAAAATTTATGCACAAAAAGGCAAATTAAAATGCATCCCATATTTTACTATAAAGTAGCAAAATAAAGAAAGATAATTTATCATCATCTTGTTTTAAATGGTTGATAATTAAAAATGGCAAGTCAGGATCCAATCTACTTGAATTCTAAATAGTTGTTAAGATTTCTGTGATAACATTAGAAAATATTACCATGCTCAAAGCTGTACATTTGATGTATAAACCTTTATTATAGCCTTTACTTTCTTTTAATAGTGTTATTATAATTAAACATTATTCAAGAAAAAAAATAACAAGCAAAAAAAAGGGAAACTAGTTTTATGTGATTTTTTATAGTATAATAATAAATTGTACCTAAGGTGTTATGATTCTATTACAGGATGAGAAAAATAGCCAAATTGGCCTTACAGAAAAGATCAAGTAGATATCTGGAAAGATAATATATTTTGCTTTTCCTTTAGATACCAATTTATCCAAAAGTGAAAGATATCACACTTACTACTTGCTTCAATAGGCAGTAACATGTTTTATTAAAATAATAATTTATATAATTTCTGGGATTTTAAGTAAGTTACATGAAGAAAATAAGCAAGTCTTAACAATTCCTCATTAACTCAAATAATTCCCATTGCAGGATTTACCAGGGAAATTATTTTAAAGTCAAACCACATTAAAATGAATTTATCATGACATAGTATAAAATAGATATAACTATATATATATATATATATATAAACAGATATCACATATGTATTTTTAAAAAGCAGACCTAGACTACTATTTTTTAATGTTTTTTGGATGGATATGATGGTGATTTAACATATAAAAATGCCATACTCTATTAATTTTAACTTGCATTCCAAGACTAACATACATTTAAATAATTGTAACACTCAATACTCTTAATTCATATATTTGATATCAGGTAGTTATTAAAAGACAAATGGTTAGGGTTATTGGGAAGAGCTATATACAATTGAATTCAAGAATTATCTTTTTAATTGATTTTAGAGAGGGGGGAAGGGAGAGGCAGATGGAGAGAGAAAGAGAGAGAAACATTGATTTGTTGTTCTACCTATTTATGCATCATTGGTTGTCTTGTAGGTGCCCAACCAGTGATCAGACTCACTGTATTGGGACAATGCTCTAAGCAACTGAGCTACCTGGCCAGGACCAAGAACTTAAAAAAAAAATTCCTAGGATATAACCTCTGAGATTTAGGACAATATATAAGTCTATTAAGAAGACAATAAACACATAATTCAAGATAAGAGAAAAGAATGTAAGTAGTTTTGTAGACTACCATACATAAAGAAGACAAACATTAAGTTAAAAAAACCTTTACATGAAGAACATAATTGTTCTAATGTTTTAGGCAATTCAAATATATATATTCATACCCTCACACAGTTGATGCAGTAGATTTTGCTATAATTAAAAAAAAAAAGATAAAGTCAAAGCAAGTCTTTAGCAGCAGGAGTAAAACTGATAGAAAGGAAAAAGAATTTATAATAATAAAGAATCTTTCTAGTCACATTTAAAAATGGTAACGCCTGTTTATGGAGTAAATATTTGCATCTTCTCAAAATTCATATACCAAAGTTCTAACCCCCAGTGTAGCTGTAATTAAAGATAGGAGCTCTAAAACATAATTAAGGTTGAATACAGTCATAAGAATGGTGTTTTAGTATGACAGGACTAGTGTCCTCATAAGAAGAGACATGAGAGAGGTTCAAGACAAACCATGTGAGGGCATAAAAAGAAAATGTCCAGCTGCAAGCCAAGAAGAGATCACTCAAAGCTGAATCCATTATAACCTTGATCCTGGACTTCTAGTCTCTAGAATTGAGAAAAAATTAATTTCTGTTGTTTAAGCCATCTAATCTATGGTACTTTGTTGGAGCAGCCCAAGTTGACTATCTGTCTTATTACCACTTCATCTTCATGAGAATCTGTATAGTTGGTTAAATATTGCCAATTAACTTGAAAATAAATTCAAAATGTAACTTTATAGTATAGAAAATTTTGAAATGTGTTAAATCTCTCAAGTAAATTATATTATTTAATATGTATTCTTAAAAAAAAACTGGCACTCTGAAAGCAGCAATCACCCACACACCAAAAATACTTTAGCCTAAGTTTGAAAAAATAAATAATCTTTGCCATCAGAAGCTTGCTTTATAGTTAAGTTGGGTATACAAATTAAAAATCTTCCTGGCTTTGGAGCTATAAAGATGAAATTAGGGGAAATAAAGCTTTTCAGTTTTTCTTTCTTTTTTATTAATGCAAGAGTGGGCTGTCTTTTGCAGGTATTGAAGAAACTATACCAGACTTCTGGCCAAGATGGAGGCATAGTTAGACATGCTTTGCCACCCTCTGCAACAAGAAAAAATACAACTACCTCAAAACTAAAAACAACCAGAACTACCAGAAAATAGACATAAACAAAGATATAAAGAAGCAGTACTCATCCAGACAGGTAGGAAGGGTGGAGTGGGAGCAAAGAGGATGGGGCATAAAGTCAATGGTGGTGGTGGTGGCAGCAGTGGCAACAGCAGCATGGCAGTGCCTGTGGCCAGCAGATGGAAAGCACAGTCACATGTTATAAAAGTCAGGGGGGATTCCTGGGCAGTGACACCAGCCCCAGACCAGACCGCACAGCTCACGGGTCCAGCACTGGGAAAAGAAAGCCTCATTGCTTCTGACTCTAGAAACCAATGGGGGTCAGGGAGGAGAAAGAAGCTGCATGTCCCTTAGCAGAGTGTGTTTTTTTAGAGGACCCCATGGTTCTAGAACATCTGCAGACCTACCCACTCTGGGAACAAAGGCCAGCACAACAGCTAGAGAGGTGCCAGTCCCATAGAGGAAGCAGAAGAAATGCCTGAAAAGGGGCGGATGCTGAGCAAGCAGCATTGTTCCCTCTCAGATCCCTCCCACACATACAGCACCACAACATGATGAAACAGGTCACTCTGCACTTATGAATACCTAAGGTTCCTCCCATTACAATGTAATAGGTGTGACAGCTCTACCTAAGACAGAGAGGCAAACATAAGTGGCCGTCAAGTTGAGGAGACAGAGAAATATGGTCCAAAAGAGGGAGCAGATCAAGGTTCCAGCAGGAGGTAAGCAACAAGGAAATAGCCAACCTAACAGATATACAGTCCAAAACACTGGTGATAACAATGCTCACAGACTTGACAGACATGCTTGAGTATGGCAAATGCATAAGGGAAGAAAAGAATACTAAGTGAAACAAAGAAAAATCCACACAAAACCAATGGTGAAGGGAAGGAAGTCAGAGTTCAAATCAATGATTTTGGACATAAGGAAGAAATAAAGTCATCCAGTACAGAATGAAGAAACAAGAACTGAAAAAAAAAAAATGAGGAGAGGCTTAGGACCCTCTGGGACAACTTTAAACATGCCAACATCCAAATCATAGCGGTGCCAGAAGGAGAAGAGGAAGAGCAAGAAATTGAAAGCTTATGTGAAAAAAATAATGAAGGAAAACTTCCCAAATTTGGTGAAGGAAAGAGACATATAAGTCCAGGAAGCACAGAGAGTCCCCAAAAAGCTAGACCTAAAGAGGACTTCACCAAGACACATCATAATTAAATTGCCAACGTTTCAAGATAAAGGAAGACTCTTAAAAGCAGTAAGAGAAGAGAGTTTCCTACAAAGGGGTTCCTATAAGTCTATCAGCTGATTTCTCAAAAGAAACTTTGCAGACAAGAAGGGACTGGCAAGAAGTATTCAAAGTGATTAAAAGCAAGGACCTATAACCTATATTACTCTATCTAGAAAAGCAATCTTTTAGAATGGAAGGGCAGATAAAGTGCTTCCAAGACAAGATAAAGCTAAAGGAGTTCATCAGCACCAAGCCATTATTATATGAAATGTTAAAGGGCCTTATTTAAGAAAAAGAAGATCAAAACTATGAACATTACAATGACAACAAAGTCAGAACTATCAACAACAGAATCTAAAAAATAAAAATAAAAATAAAAACAAACTAAGCAACCAACCAAAATAGGAATAGAATCATAGATATGGGGATCATTTGGAGGGTTATCAGCTGGGAGGGGGAAGAGGGAGAAATGGGGAAATGGTGCAGGGATTAAGAAGCATAATTGGTTGGTACAAAATAAACAGGGGGATGTTAAGAATAGTATAGGAAAGGGAGAATCCAAAGAACTTATATGCACAATCCATGGACATGAACTAAGTGGGGTGGGACTGCTGAAGGGAAGGGGGTGCTTGGTAGAGGGAAGCAAAGGGAAAAAATTGGACTACTGTAACAGCATAATCAATAAAATATAATTAAAAAAATAGAAACTATAACAAACTAACAAAAGGAATAGCATGATAAAATCTGTACCTTAGGACTCCTCTGACTCTCATTGAAGTCTTGATTGAGAGGGTAAACCCAAACCAGAGCCAAAGAGGCAAGACAGAACCATAATAAAAACTATGTGAGAGATAATGAAGGCCTAACACTATGCAATTGCCATTGTAATGAAGAGGAAGGGGAAGTCTTGATACTAGTTTGGTTTTAGAATCCATTTAATTGACTGTGTACCTGAGTTACTTTAGAGTCAGAGTAAATAGAAATAAGTGTTTCTGGTTATTATGACTAGGTAAATTCTGGGACTGAAAAAATGTCAGCTATATGGGTAAACACATTGAATTAAATTTTAGAATTATTGACTTTAAGATGTCAAATATAAAAGCAGGCACATTCATTAGAAAACAAATATATAAGGTTGGAACTCAGATCGGATAAAACTCTGATCTAGAAATGCATACTTGGCAGAACACTTAATATATCAACCAGCAACATTTTATCATGTGTGAAATAAAGAAAAAAATTCTCTTCATAGACTATTCAGTCCATATGTATGAGGTATCTATTTCCGCAAAACAACAAGAAACATTGATTATCTGTGGTTTATGTTGGCCATATTTCACATAGGTCAGATAGAGATGGATTATATTTGCTCGGCAAAGTCTAAGGGTCCTCTAAAATACATGAAAATGGGACCTGAAAAAATTTCATTCATACACAGATCTGACAGATGAAGTTGATTGTTACCTCAAAGCCTATCTAGGACTGTCGGGGAGAACACTCACATTCTTGTCTGTCTATACAAGCTTATCTTTCTCACAATATTTTAATTGTATTACAGGGGTTAGCTACCTTAGAGAGAAAGAAACCTGTTTGGGAGCCAATTACCTTTGAAAATCTAGCCTTGGAGATCAAGAAGCATCCTTCCATTTGTTTTAGTTACAAAGGTCAACTAAGATTTAAGATTATTTCTCACCATTTGGTGGAAAAATGTCAACATCACAATAAAAAAATCATTGGGAATATTTTTAAAAATGAAGATGAAACCAGAAATTGATAAATTCAAAAGAGAAAAACAATTTTAAAAAATGATCTATAAGGTAGTTCTTTGAAAAATCAATTAAATTGATAATCCTCTAGTTGCTAAGAAAAAAGAGATAGAAATTCCCAATGTCAAAAAAGAATATTTTTTTCACATCTAAGCATCCAACTTTCTAATATGGGTGTGGATTCGCATTTAATTAAAAATGGAGTACAAAAAAGAAACTCTCGACTGTCAGAATCTAGAGGCAGCCAGAGTGGAAAATTAACCTGGTCTGGGCAGCAGGATGTGGTGGGAACCTGCTTAAGCCAACATTGGCTGAAATGTGCTAATACTGACTTTTCAAAAGAACAGTTCCCTTGCAAGCTTTGAAATGCACTATCTGACACTGCGACTATAGTGACTTGCAGACTTAAAAACAAGTCTGCAAAGGACTTTGGTGGAACTCCTTCAGGCCCGCATGGTTGACCAGGAGTCTCCATTCTCTTGTTCCCACAGGTCTTTGAGTCAGGCTGGGAGTAGCCTTTCCCCTCCAACCACCAATAAATCCATTGCTTGCTCCCACATCGGTCTCCGGGTGATTTATTAGAGCACTAAGAACTATTATATGGTAAGGAATACAGGAAAAACACATGTGATTTGTGAGAGACTTATCTAATAACCTATGAAGCCTAATAAATATCAGATTACTAATTTGGGGTTTGGACATTACAGACCCAACAGACAGAAAAATAATAAAGAAACATTTGAAAAAGTTAAACCCATGATTTTGAAAACAGATTAGCTGAACCAATCACCTTAAACAAGTTATCAAAGTTAACTAAAAAATAAGCAGATAATATGAATAGCTCTAGATAATGTCCTTCTTTAAGAGTATATTAAAGGCCTGGATTGCCCTAGAAATTCTCCCAGACATTTAATAAAGAAATAATACCAAGTTCACAAAATTGCTCTCAGGAAACAACAACAACAAAAAAAGATAAACATATCCAAACCCATTTTGTCAAGTCAGAATAACACTGACAACACTATCAGAGATGTTAACTGAAGATCAATATGTCTCATAAACACAGACACAAACATTCTTCACAAAACGTTACCAAAGTGATTCCAAGAATATGTGTAAAGGAGAATAATAACAACAAAATAAATTGTTTCAAGAATCCCAAGGTGGTTCACCATTAGAAAAATCAATCTGAGAAACACAATAAATAAATACTAATAAATAAAAGCTATGATATAATAAATGAAGGAAAAAACATGATAAACACAGAAAACTAGGAATAACATCTACTAAAGTATCTACTAAAATCTTTTCGATCACAGAGTGCACAATAGTGAAAACTGAACGGGCTCCCCCTAAAATCAGGTACATACAAGGATATCCACTTTCACCACGCCTATTCAACACTGTGCTGAAAGTCCCAGGTAGTAGAATAAGAGGAAAAGCATAAATAAAGAAGAAAGAAGTTGAAAGAGAAGAAATAAAGTATCTTCATCCTCAGATGACATAAATATAGAGAACATCTGAAGCAATATAAAGAATGTTTTAAAAGTTTCTGAACTTATAAACTAATTTAACAATGTTGCAAGATACAAAAATCAATATAAAAAAATCAATTGTGTTCCTTCAGATATATTCTCAGAAGCAGGATCACTGGGTCAAAAAGCAGATCCATTTATAATTTTTTGAGGTATCTCCATACTGCTTTCCACAGCTGCTGCACCAGTCTGCTGCGTTCTCACCAACAGAGAGCCAGGGTTCCCCCTTCTCCACATCCTCTCTAGCACTTGTTGTCTGTTGATTTATTGATGATAGCCATTCTGACAGGTGTGAGGTGGTATCTCATCGTGGTTTTAATTTGCATTTCTCTGATGATTAGTGACATTAAGGATCTTTTCATATGTCTATTAGCCATCTGTATGTCCTCTTTGAAGTGCACATTCAGATCCTTTGCCTATTTTTTAATTGGGTTGTTTATTTTTTCTGGTGTTGGTTTTTATAAGTTCTTTATAGATTTTGGATATTAACTCCTTATCAGATGTATCGGCAAATATGTTTTCCAATTCTGTGGTTTGTCTTTTTATTTTGCTGATGATGTCCTTTGTTGTGCAAAAACTAATTAAAAAAACATACCACTCCCGTGTTCATTGCAGTGTTATTTACAGTTGTCATGTTATGGAAGCAGCCCAAGTGTTCATCAGTAGATGAGTAGATGAAAGCACTATGGAATATTTATACAATGGAATACGACTTGACCATAAAAAATAAAACAGTTTTACCCTTTGAAACAACAGTATGGATGGACATAGAGAACATTATGTAAGTGAAATAAGCCAGTAGGAGAAAGACAAATACCATACGATTTCACTTATGTGGCCTCTCATGAACAAACTGAACTAACTAACGAGCAAAACAGAGATAGACTCATAGCTGGAGAGCAGATAACAGCTAGTGAGGGGTGGGGAAGATAGGAGATGAAGGGATTGAGAAAAAAGGAAAAAGGACTCATGGACATGGACAACAGTGTGGTGACCGCTGGGAGAAAAGGCTATAAGGGGACTAAATGGTAATGGGAAAAAATACAAAAAGAAAAAAAATAAAGTGATGAGTTACATACAAAAAAAAGTCAATTATATTTCTATTTACTATTTCACTGAAAAGTGAAAGTTAGAAAGCACCACTTACAAAAGCATCAAAACCATGAAATACATAGTTATATATCTAATAACATGTGCAAAATATGTAGGCTGAAAACTATAAAAAAAATAACAATTAAGTTATACCCAAACAAACCCCACTAGCAGCATTTTATAGATGTTCCTAAGCTGAGTCCAAGATTTCCATGGAAAGTTAAAGTAAATAGAATAGAAAAAACAATTTTGAAAAAGGAAGATCCAAGTTAGAGAACACTCACTATCTGTCCTCAAAAATTACTATAAAGCTACAGTTATTCTGGCAAGATTTGTTGGCAACAGATAGACCCAGGGACCAATGGAATACCATAGAGTGGCCAGAAATTAACTTGTATACACCTGGTCAATTGATATTTGAAAATGATGCAAAGATAAGCCAATGGACATTACTATCCCCTTCAACAAATAGTTCTTGATCAATTAGTTATACATATACATAAAATTGAACTTTAATCCATACATCGAAAATGTACAAACAATAACTCAAAATAGATCACACACCTAACTCTAGATCTTAAAACTAAAATTGCTAAGAGAAAACATAGGAGAGAATCTTCATGACTTTGAGTTAAGTAAAGATTTTTCATGAACAAGAGCATAATTTCATAAAAGAAAAAAAATGGACAAAAATGATTTTATAGAAATTTAAAAGTTATGATTTATGAAAGACAGTGTTAAGACAATGAAAACAGGATCTCTAACAATTTTATCTATAAAATACTAAGGATCTCAATACTCACTAATTAAAATTTTTTTAATGGGCAAAAATTAAAAAAGAAAAGAAAAGAAGCCAAGTACAGTAATGATAAAGATCCATAGCAAGAAGACTTCTACAGTGCTGTTGAGAACACAAAGTGACACAGCCCTTTTGTAAAAGTGTATTAATTCCTCACAAAAGTAAACAAACCATATGTCCATGAATTACACTTATATGCATTTGGCCATGAAAAATAAAAACTTGTTTACACATAAAAATCCATACAAACATTTTTTTAAAGATTTTATTTATTTTTAGAGAGAGGAGAAGGGAGGGAGAAAGAGAGGGAGATAAACATCAATGTGCAGTTGCTTTTTGAGTGCCCCCAACCAGGGGCCTGGCCCACAACTCAGGCATATGTCTCAATTGGGAATAGAACTGGAGACCCTTTGGTTTGCAGGCCGGTGCTCAATCCACTGAGCTACATCAGTCAGGGTCATATAAAATTTTTACAGAATCTTTATTCATAGTCACCAAAAATGGAAATAACCCAAATGTCCTTCAGCTAGTGAATGGATAAACAAACTGGTATATCCACACA
This sequence comes from Furipterus horrens, assembly GCF_987537825.1. Classification (NCBI taxonomy): domain Eukaryota; kingdom Metazoa; phylum Chordata; class Mammalia; order Chiroptera; family Furipteridae; genus Furipterus; species Furipterus horrens. The sequence goes on along the minus strand of NW_028327182.1, from coordinate 32,809,024 downwards.
CTGAAATAGTATTCAGCAATAATACTAATGAAATAGTGATAAACACAATGATATAGGTGAATCTCCAATACATATTGCTATTTGAAAGAAGCTAGAGTCAAGCTTCATACTGGATGGTATTCTAAAAAAGCAAAACTAGAGGAATAGAAAAAGATCAGTAGTTTTCAGAGTCTGGAGCTAGGGGCAAGTGGTGAATAAAAGAAGTCCAAGAGAATGTTATCAGGTATTCTATATCTCAATTGGTGGTGGTGGTTCTTAGGCATAACACCTGGGTTCTGGGAATTCTGGTGTAATTTTAGCAAGCCCCATTAAATCTCTTGTCCCCCCAGTAACTACTGACACCAGTGACTACCTGTGTCCTTCAGAGATATCTTAGCCTGCTGGCAAGAATTTAGTAACTTCTCTGTTTTAGTAAACTTCTCTGTCCTCAGAGCCAATTCCCCATGAGCCATCTGCAGAGAATCCCTTCAAGCCCCTCTCCTTTTATCCCCTTTAAAAATTCCTGCCTTAATTTTGTTGAAGGCTGACACCTTAGCATCCCAGCCCTCCTGTAGCAACTACCAAATATATTTTTTACACTCATGGCCTGTTCTCCTGTTGTTTCTCCTCCATTCTTGGCCGGACCTAACAGTGGTTACATGATAGTATGTGTTTGTCAAAACTCCTAAGACTGTATAATAAAAAGGATTAATTTTGTCCTACGAATTATAAGAATAAAAATGCAAAGCTACTGGTATCAAAACAATATAATCCAAATAATATAAAAAGTTTGATTTAATTTTTTTAATTTCGTGTTAAAGAAAATTACTTGTCTTCCTCCATTAATAATCAAAAGCTAAAGTACTTTGCTATATTTATACAACGCTTCTTAGTTAGTGGGGTAGTTTTTTCAGTTTTCTATTGCTATGTATCTGATTACCACAAATCTAATGCTTTAAAACAACTCCATTTATTAGCTCACAGTTCTGTGGATAAGAATTGAGCATACCTTGGCTGGAGACTCTGGTGATATTGGTGAGGCTAAGTCTGCTCTGGATGATCTGGAGCAGGGATGAAATCTGCTTCCAAGTTCATCCTTTTTATTTCTAGAATCCATTTACTTGTACTTTCAAAACTAATTTTTTATCTAATTTGCTGAATTACTTTTATGATTAATGAAAAAATATATCTACACTAAACACTGTTGTGGGAGGCAGAGTTCTAAGATGGCTCTCATCATCACCACTCACGTTACATTGACAATTACTTATTGGACAAAAACAAAGTTGCAAATATAATTAAGGTTCCTAATCCTTTGACTCTAAAACATAGAGGTTATCTTCTGTGCGTTTAACCTTATGAGGTGAGACTTAAAAGAACAGTGGTTTCTCTGGCTGGTAACAGAAGAGAAAGTAAAAAATTTTAAGTATGCAAAGGATTCTACCATCAGTTGCTGACTTAAAGATAGAGGAAGCCACATGCAAAGGGAAAGAGTGGCCTCTAACAACTGAGAGTGGCCCTAGATATCTTCTTTCCCTCTTCTGTACCCAGTGTGTCCACATGGTATAAATCTTTTCTTTCTGCAGCCTTTGAGATCTAAGCAATGGTTAGACTATGAAGATCTCTTTATGTTTCAGAATTAAGCTTTGTAAACACTAAGCAATCTTGCTGTTTTATGCCCCAGGTATAGCGTGGGGATGGAAAAGGGGAGCAACAGGAGGGACCCTGGGGAGTTAGGTTTCCTCTCCAGTTCTGCTCCTTTCTATTCCTTTCTCTGCACCCTCCAGCTTTTTGCTTTCCATACATTACTCCCACGTACTTGAAAAACACCCATAAGAAAAAGTTGACAGGTAGTTGTGTAATCTTCTGTGACTGAGTTCTTTTGGATCCTAATCTATCACGACAGCCGAAGTGAAACTACTAAATGTTACACGTTCAGTTACTTTTTCCCTGTTTCCATCCAGAGCAGATTCTTCTTCCTGCTTTGCCAGTAAAATAACAGTTGTAGGTCTCATGTCTTATAATTTTATTTAGGCGGCTTTGCAATTTCTAGTTTTGTTGATTTTCAAGATTAGATTTTTCTTTTAGTTTATTCAGTTTTTTTTTTTGTTTGTTTTTATGGAGAGTTTTCATGAATTAACATATTCTAACCAGTAGTAGTATATGGCCCACGACTAGGCAGACTTTTAAATCAGAGAAAATTCATGTTTCTCAGACTATACTGTGTTTTCTATTACTACTAAATAAAGATAGAATAGGTTAGAAATATAAAAGCATTCTTATAAGCCTTTATATAAACTCACATACCAACTCTTATGCTTCCTATCAAATGAAGAAAAATATTTAAAATATTTTTTCTCAGTGTTATATGGTTTGTTTTGGCAGAATTAATAGTTAACACATGCAGTCTAATTCCTGAGACCAGTTTCTCTACCAAGTTTCTACTTGATCAAATTCTGAAGGTTGAGAACAAATTAGAAGCAGAGGCATGGACACATGGAACTGACAGCTGTCAGATGGAAGGGGTGAGGGGATTTGGTAAAGGAAGGTGAAAGAATTAGCTAAAGGACATATATACAAAGCCCATAAACACAGATAATAGTGTGGTGAAGGCTAGAGGAAGGGGGGCAGGCCTGGGTGGAGGTGGCAAAGTGGACAAAATGGGGGACATTGGTATTAGTATCAACAATAAATTTTTAAATTTTTTTGAAGGTTGAAATAGTAAATGCATTTCATAGTCAACTCCATAACACTGAACCATATTTATTCTTTTTAAAATTTTTACTTATGGAAGTAATATACCTTTAAATAGTTATACTCTGATTAAAAGTATAAATATATTTTAAGATAAATTTCAAATAATTTTTTGAATTCAGAAATTTTCAAATAAATTTCTCAGATAAATACATTTTCATCATTTTCTGATTCTGTCCCTCTAACAATACAAAGCTCAAATATTTAACCACAGTCAACAAAAATCTTGTCAAGCATTTGTGTGTGCCTGCATTCATTAATTTCACTTCACCTTTATCTAGTTGTATGTATAGCAGAGTTTGTACTTAAGTTCTTTTCCTTCAACACCTTGTTGCCAATAGAATATCAAGCCACTAACATCCCTATAAATTCAAGTCCTAAAAATGTCATTTTTAAAGGTCATTTTTGATCTTTCACTCTATATAGAAGTAGCTCCTTTCTTAAAAAAGGTCAAATTAAGGTGCTTTCTTAACATTATAGCAATTTCATCTTTCTTAAGTACTCATATGCAAAACATGGTCAAAGGAACCATTTGAAAAGCTTAGATATTTTCATTAGCCTTGAGGCATGTAATATATGAGAAATAGTTCTCATAATTTATTTTAGAATTTACATATATTCTTATATAACATTTTTATAAAACTCAAATTTCACAAGTATATCATGAAATATACTATGAACTCAACAACTCATATGTATTTAAAGAAATTTGTCAGTCTAAATCAGAAGTTCTGAAATTTGCCAAAATTATTATTTAACAGAAAATTTTCTTTTCATCTCTCACAACTATAATTTTTGTTTTAGGGACTATATGAAGGGAAAGGTTTGCTCCTTTGACTTTTACTAAATACAGCTGTAGATATCCTTGCTTATAATCAATAATCACTTTATTTATTAAGGTTTACAGCATTAATGGCATTAATGTATTAAGATATTTTCAAAGTGTAAGCATTTACTTCATCCAAATGAATAATTCAATGAGAAATCAATGAAGAATGTCACCAAAACTGTTTTAGGTTTACATATTTATAAATGTTTTAGGTCTACCTCTACATTCTGATCAATTTAAGGCACTTCTCTCTCTGCTCAAGTGTAATTACTAGATTTAAACTGAATATATAATTGAAAGAATATGTATACTACCTATGGTAGGCAGAATTCTAAAATAGTCACGTAACATTCCTGGCCTGTGGTTATACAATCGAACAATCTAGATACTGCTTTGAAGAAATTTTGCTAATATATTTAAAGTTACTAATCAATTATTTGATTGAGAGATTATCTGTGTGCCTAATGTAATCAGAAGAGCCCTTTATAAGCAGACTTTTCTCCAAGTGGCAGCAGTAGAAGCCCAAGATGTTCAAACATGAGAAGGATTTTATATGTTGCTGCCGGCTTAAAAGATGAAGAGGGTCATATGCAAAAACCTTACAGTGGCCTCTGGGTACTCAGAGCAACCTCCTGAGATAGCCAGCAAAGAAATGGAAGCCACAGTTCTACAACTACAAGGAACTGGATTGTACCAAAAACTTGAATGAATAAGATTCTTGGAAATAGATTCTTCCTCAGAACCTCAAAAGGTGAAATCAGCCTTGTGAGAAACCCTATGTGGAGAAACCAGCCAAGCCCACCTGGTCTTCAGACCTAACTAAGAATCTGTGAGATAAGTGAGTGTTGTTTTAATATTCAATGTTTTGATAACTTGTTTTTTAAATATTTTATTTTATTTATTTTTAGATGGGGGGAAAAGGAGCGAGAAAGGGAGGGAAAGAAACAATGCTGTGAGAGAGAAACTTCAATCAGCTGCCTCTTACACACCCCCAGGCATGTGCCCTGACTGGGAATCAAACTGGCAATGTTTTGGCCTGTGGGATGATGCCCAACCCACAGAGCCACACCAGTCAGGGCACTCTTTTGATTAATGCAGTAAGAGAAAAACCAATAAAATATGTCATTTTATTAATGTGACATAGTGAGTAATAAGGCACAAAGGCATTCTTTTTTTAAATTTTGTCAGTTCTCCCAACAGTTCAATGGTTGTTTTGTACCTATTGTGTCTTTCTCTTCCAATTATTTTTAGAATAATTTAGAGGAGGAATAATACATTTTTATTAGGTTGAAGTGGGATGTTTTAGATGTAATAAAAGTCTTTATTATTTATCTTATATGTTGCAAATTATAATTTGTAAAGCATTTTAATCTATTTAATTTGTGTATTATGATTATTGCCCCTATAAGTCAGAAACTTAAGAATTTATGTTTTATTACTAAGTGAAATTATTCAAAAATTATTCATTCTCAAACTAGAGCCAATGAGCTCTATAGTGGACGTGAGTTTCAAATGTTGAACACACAAAAGACATGGTCCTAAATTATGTAATTTAATAAAGTTGTTATAAAGACAAATATATCATTATAATTTTTAACTATGAAGAAAATGTATATACTACTGTGGTATTATATAATTATTAATTGTTCCTAGTTTAAGTTTCCAAGATACAACTTCTTTGAAGAAATTAATTATTAAACTGACATGGAAAAAATAAGAAAGAATTGTGTAAATGAAAAAAAGGGAGAAAATGATTTCAGATAGAGAGTACAATATGTGCAAAGTGTAGTGTCAGGAGATAGTTCTTTTAAGAAATCCCCAAAGATCACCAGACTTAAGTGGAGAGAATGTGCCTGGGAAAGAGTCCTGAGATTTATAAGTAGGAGGCTGATGACAAGACACTAGGCTTTTTTAAAAAAGGATTTTGGTATTCATCTTAAAACAAAATAAAAATCATCAAGTCAGAATTATTTTGGCAAACAGAACCTGGAATTTTGAAAAATGTGCTTTTGTTTGTGATTTGAGACTATAATAGCAAGAGTGGTTAGAGAAATGAAAGACTAATAGTAAGGAATTAAAATATTCTAGGCAAGTGATAATATTCAATTGGACTAAGGTAATGATGATGAAGATGGTAGACCTTTAGAAGTACATGAAAGTAAAATAGATATGAAGGTTTAATAGATGGAACGTGGAAGCAGAAGAAACTCATCATCAAACTGATATTTGTCAGAGGGGGAGGAGGTACAGGAACTTTTGGGAAAGGTTAATGGATTAAGTAGTACAGATTGTTAGTTACAAAATAGTCACTGGGATGTCAAGTACAGCATAGGAAATATAGTCAATAATATTGTAATAACTATGTATGGTGCCAGGTAAGTACTGGAAATATCAAGAGAAACACTTTGTAAAGTATGTATATGATTGCCTAACCTCTATGCTGTACATCTGAAATTAATACAAAATAACAGTGAATGAAAAAGTTAAGTTTTTAAAAGTTCTTCATGAAAACTTCTAGATTTGTTTTTTAACATAACTAATCAAAATAGTCTGATACCGGCATAGGAACAGACACACAAGTCAATGAAACAGATTAGAGAGCCCAGAAATAAACCTACTGTCTTTATGGTCAAATAATATTTGACAAAGCAGGCAAGAGCATACAATGGAGTAAAGACAGTCTCTTCAATAAATGGGGCTGGGAGAACTGGACTGGTACATGCAAATAATAAAAATAAAACTAGACCAACTTACACCACACACCAGAATAAACTCAAAATGGATAAATGATTTAAATAGAAGTCATGATACCATAAAAATCCTAGAAGAGAATATAGATAATAAAAATTCAGATATTTTGCATAACAATATTTATGTCCCTATATCTCCTAGGGCAAGGGGGAAAAAAACCAATGGGACTAAATCAAATTAAAAAGCTTCTGCACAGCTAAAGAAACCATCATCAAAATGGAAAGGGGACCAACTGTATGGGAGAACATATTAGCTAATGATAAAATGAATTAGATTTTTTTATTTTTTAATATGCTTTATTGATTATGCTGTTATAGTTGTCCCAATTTATTTTTCCTTTGTTCCCCTCCACCCAGTGACCCCCATCCCTCCAGTTGTCCCCACCCCCTTAGTCCATGCCCATTGGTTGTGCATATAGTTCTTCTCAACATCTTCCTGTCTACTACACTCCCTCCTACTATGCTTCTTAATTCCTGTACCATCTCCCTCCCTTTCCCCCCTTCCCCCTCCCTGCTGACCTCCCCTCATATGTTCCCCATACTTATAATTATTTACCCACTCTCATTGCCTACTTAGTTTGCCTTTGTTTCAGTTCCCTAGTTTCTGTTGTTGGTTGTTGTGATACAGTTTTCATTTTAATGTTCATAGTTTCGATACTCTTTCTCCTAAACAAGTCCCTTTAACATTTCATATAACAGTGGTTTGGATATGATGAACTCTTTCAGTTTTGCTTCAACCTGGAAACACTTTCTCTGCCCTTCTATTCTGAATGACATCTTTGTTGGATAGAGTAATCATGGTTGTAGGTTTTTGCTCTTCATTACTTTGAATATTTCTTGCCTGCAGAGTTTCTTTTGTGAAATCAGTTGACAGTCTTATTGGGACCCCTTTGTATGTAATTATCTTCTCTCTTGCTGCTTTTAAGATTCTCTCTTTATCCTTAATTTTTGACATTTTGATTATAATGTGTCTTGGTGTGGTTCTCCCTGGGTCCAGTTTTTTTGGAACTCTGTGCTTCCTGGACCTGTAAGTCTATTTCCTTCTCCAAGTTAGGGAAGTTCTGCTTCATTTTTTTTTTTACATAATTTTTCAGTTTCTAGTTCTTCTTCACCTTCTGGCAACCCTATGATTCAGATATTAGCTCACTGATAGCTGTCCCATAGGTTTCTGAGTCTTTCCTCATTTTCCTCATTTTTTGTTTTCTCTTTCTGCACTGGTTGACTGTTTGTCCCTTCTCTATGTTCTGATTTGTTGATTTGACCCTTGGTTTTCTTTCCCTCACCACTAGTTGCGTATGTGTTTTTGTTCATTTCAGCAGTACTATCCTTCATTCCTTCCCTGCCTTGTTTAAGATCTGCTGTTAGGTCTATAAGCATTCCTATAGCCAAAGCTCTGAACTGTGCCTCAGAAAGATTTCCTATCTGCTGCTTCCTTAGATTAGATATTTTCTGTCTAGTCAGCTGCATCACCGGGATCTTTATCATGATCTGTGCCATCCTGACAGTTTTGTGTTTACCTTTGCTTCCTGGGCAGGGCTATTACACCTCCTAGGATATAGGGGGAAGAGCCCCAAGCACTCATCACAACAGGGCAACCCTTCTCACCACTCTGTGGTGTTTTGTGTGGGGGCGGGGGTCCAAGATGGATTCCTGCTGTACACTCTCCGCTGACAGACCAGGAGCCTCCTCCTCCATCCCTACCCCATCCAGGCCTCACAATCCAAGGCAATGAGGGTCTGCCTTTCCCAGCATTGGAATTGCAAGTAAATGGGTCTAGTCTGCAGCCAGGGGTGCTCCCCAGGCGCTTCTCACTTTTCTTTAAATACAGTGTCTATGCTTACCGCTGTCCTGCCACTGTTGCCGCTGTTGCTGCCACCAGCACAGCTTGACTTCTCCACCCTGGCTTTGCCCCTCCTACCTGTCTGGATGAGCACCACTTCTTTATAATTTCATATGTTGGACTTTCATTTATTTTCTGGAACTTCTGATTATTTTTGCTTTTGCAGCAGTTGTATTTCTTTTTAGTTGTAGAGAGGGATAGAGTGTGTCAGTCTAGGCCTTCATCTTGGCCAGAAGTCTCCTTTGTGTGGATTAGGGTTTAATCTCCAAAATAGATAAAGAACTTATATGACTCAACATCAGGAAGACAAATAATCCAATTAAAAATGGGCAAAGGACCTGAATAGGCACTTCTCCAAGGAGGACATACAGAGGGCCCATAGATATATGAAAGGATACTCAACATTATTAGCCATCAGAGAGATGCAAATTAAAACCACAATGAGATATTACTTCATACCTGCCAAAATGGCTATCATTAATAAATCAACAAACAATAAGTGCTGGTGAGAATGTGGAAAAAAGGGAACCCTAGTTCACTGCTGGTGGGATTGCAAACTGGTACAGCCATTGTGGAAAGCAGTATGGAATGTCCTCAAAAAACTAAAAATGGAACTGCCTTAGACCCAGCAATTCCACTGCTGGGAATATACTCTAAGAATTCAAAAACACCAATTCAAAAGAATATATAAACTTACATGTTCATAACAGCTGTAGTTAGAAGAGCCAAAATTTGAAAACAGTATAAGTGTCCATGAGTAGATGAGTGGATAAAAAAATTATGGTACATCTAAACAATATAATACTACTTAGCAGAAAGAAAGAATCCCTATCTTTTGTTACAGCATGAATGAAATGGAGACAATTATGCTAAGTGAAATACACCAGTTGGTGAAAGACAAATACCACATGATCTCAATTATAAAAGGAGTCTAATGAACTAAATAAACTAATGAGCAAAATAGAACCAGAGACATAGAGTCATGGAACAGACTGACAGCTAAGAGAGGTGGGGAGAGGGGGGAACTGATTGAAAAAAGGTGAAGGGCTTAGTCAAAGAACATATATGAAGGACCCATGGACATGGACAACAGTGAAGAGACTGATTATGGAAGCGGGGGGTGGGCTGGGTGGAGGGAGCAAAAGGGAATAAATGGGACAACTTTAATAACATAAACAATAAAATATAAAAATTAAATAAAATAACTTTTTATATAGGGGTGTTATTTGATGTGACAGATAACACAGCAGTGATTCCATTGAGAGAGAAAGATTATGAGGTAGCCTGGAACATATAGGACTTACAGTTTTATTTGGAACACCTAGATAAAAATTTCAAGCAGTGAGTTCGGCATCATGTTCACAATTTTATACATGAGTTGAAAGTTGGAGATAGGAATTTGGAAGTCACTCACACATATGTATTATTTGGGGCTGTGTACACAATTGAGGAATTAGAGTCAAAGAAAAGATATAAAGAGATGTAAAGACCAGGGACTTGCTATTGAGATACTCCCAATTCTTAGTGACAGAATAAATGATGAAATTTAAATACATTTACTTAAGATGTAGGAGAAAAACCAGAAGAGAGTGGAATCATGGATATCAAAGAAAGATTACATTTCAGAAAGGAGCAGGAGATTACCGCTGTCAAATATTTCTGATAGTTCAGGTGAGGAGAAAACTAAAGTATGGTATTTGATGAAAGAGTTATTGATGATCACAGAAAAAGCGGTATTCTGTAGGATGATAATGGTAATTCATATCACATGAGTTGGGGGGCGTTTCAGGAAAGAAAAAAATTTCAGTGAATATTGACTCCATTTTGAGTTTTTGGTTGTGAAACTCTAGAAAGGGTGGGTGGTAGCCAGAATGAAGTATGTGGTTCAAATACGAGCATCTTCTCTCCTTCTTTTAAAGGTAATTAGAACTTCAAAAATATCAAATGTTTTTGAAAAAACACTAGGGATCACAGTTAAAAGGAACAATTGAATACAGAGAACAATTTAAGGCTTAATTTTGTAAGATAAGGGTTCATTCTTTTCCATGTGGATATCCAATTTCCCCAACATAATTTATTAAATAGACTATCCTTTCCCTATTGTGTACTCTTGGCAACTTGTTCAAGATTAGTTCACTGTATATGTAGGGGGTTTATTTCTGAGCACTCTATTATGTTCCATTGACCTATAGATTTTCTTTAATGCCAGGTATCACACTGTTTGATTACTGTAGCTTGGTAATATATTTTGAAATCAGAAACTTTGATGCATCCATTTGTGTTTTTCTTTCTTAAGTTTGCATTGACTACTTGGGGTCTTTTGTAGTTTCATATGGATTTTAGGATTGTTTTTTCTATTTCTATACAAAATTCCATTGGGAGTTTGATAGAGGTTCCATTTAATCTGTAGATTACTTAGGGAAGTATGGATGCTTTAACAGTTCTTTCAGTGCATGAATATAGGTGTCTTTCTACTTAGGTGTATGCTTTTATTTCCATTCATCAGTGTCTTACAGTTTTCAGTGCATAAAATTTCACCTTCTTGGCTAAATTTATTCCTAAGTCATTTATTCTTTTGATGCTATTGTGTTCTTTTACATTGCTATTGTATTCTTCTCATTGCTATTCTTTTATGAATTTATTTTCTAGCTAGTTTGTGGTCAGTATATAGAAACATAGCTGATTTTTGTATGTTGATTTTGTATCCAGCAACTTTGCTAACTTCCTTTAAGATTTTGTGTGTGTGTGTGTATGTGTGTGTATGTAGTCTTTAGGGTTTCCTGGGCTTCTCATTACATGGTATCCTCAGAGTGTGTCACACTTCTTACCTGGCAGATGTTTTCCCCAAAAGATTAAGGCCGAAGTTCCACTAACCTTACAGATAATGCCTGAAACAAGCACAGTTGTCACTTTCACTTCACTTTATTAGTAAACGTGGTCACCAACCAGCCTCACCTATGAAAATATATATATTTATCATATATATAGGTACACACTACATATATAATCAATTTAATATCATTTTATGCATAATTCTCTATGACTTATTGTCATTTTATTCATAAATACTTTGTGGAAATATATCCATTTTCTCGTATATTTATTATTAATTATTTAAAAATCTACATAATATTCCATATTGTAGATATACCATAATCTATTTAAACTGAACCTTATATTGAACATTGACTTTGCTGTAAGTTTTTAAATTTCATTTGTTCTTTATCTCTACAAATTATACTATACTAAAAGCTCTTTACATAGGACTACCATGGTTTGCATGTTGCTCCCTGAGTAAGGCTCCTTGCCAAGGAGATGAGTGAGGGCTTAAATACAGCCCATATTCTACTCTAAATATCATAAACTTGGCATGTGCTCTGGGGGTAGGAGTAGAAGGTGGTTGCTAACTATGAACAGAACTAACAACAAAACTCACATTGCTAGAGCAAATTGCATTTTATATACATGTTCTAGGAGAAATAAATGCCCTGCAACCCCACCCCAACTAAAATGACCACATTCTAATCCCTGAAACCTGTGAATAGGTTACTTTACATCACAAAAGAGATTTTACAGATGAAAATAAGGTTGCTAATCAGCTGACTTTAAAATAGATGATCTTCAATTATCTAGGTGGGACCAATATAATCACAAAAATCTTAAAAAGTAAGAGAGAGGCAGAAAGAAGAGAGCAAGAGGGAGATGTTCCCTTGCTCCCAAGAAAGGAATAGGGATACAATGTTGCTGTCTTTGAAGGCAGAGGTAGGGTCCCATGAACCAAGGAAATTGAGAGGCCATTCGGACTCGGAAAAGTAAAAAGCCTTTATCTACTTAGAGCCTTTAAAAGTGAATTCAGTCCTACCAAAATACTGACTTTAATCCCTTTAGACTTCTGACCTACAGAACTGTAAAAATAAATCTATGTTGTTTTAAGTAAAAAAATCTGTGATTATTTGTAATAGCATTTATTAAAAACAAATCAATGCTATAAACTAATACTGCTGCTATTATTTTTATGAACTATAGTCATAAGTGTAAGATTGCTGGATCAGAGTATTTTTAATTTCTTTACTAATTACATAAAATTTAATTCCACCAACTTTCAGGACTTCTGGTTGAAATATTTCCTTAAAGAACTGTGTTGAAAGAACTGCAAAACCGTATGCCCTTCACTGACATTATAAAAGATGTTCCAGAAGATCCGAAGCTGATAAAGTATGATTGGAATTAGAACTCCCACGTCTGAGTCAGTTTTCTCAGACAACTGTTCATTCATTTGTGTTAAGGATATGAGAATCCATTGTTTGTCTAGAAAGAAAGAAAATAACCATTTTTGTGTGGTATTTGTGTTAACAGTGAATGGAACCAAGTGCTAGATCTTGGTCCTTGAGTTCTGGCTAAGAAAATCTTTAGAGACAAGATCAATACAAGCAAAAGTTTATTTAGAAGATCACAGAGGTAGAAGTGAGCAGTAGAAAAATAGAGGCAGCTGGACTTCATGGAATCAGGAAACAAGTTACAGAAGCAAAAGGACCCTTGGGGCTTAGGAGAAAGAAAAGCAAAAAGAATGCACCTAGGAGAATAAAAAGAGGAAAGAAAAGGGAGCGAGAAAAGGCATGGGCATGTTCCAGAGAGAGGGAGAGCTGTGCTGGGTTCTTCATCTTAAGGGCTTTTATCTGGAGGTCTCAGGGTAGGATTTAAATAGAATATTTATCAGCTTTCCAGCTGTATCTTCTTAGGGTCATGGTCTCCACTGATCCATCATCACCAGGGCAGGGGGGTTATTAGTCATCACAGCTGGTCTTGATGTCACTAGTCATGCAGTTTAGACTTCCTTAGAGTAGGAATAAGGGTGCCAGAGAATAACCTCATATGACTATCATATAAGCCCTTGCATAACCACTCCCTGAAGCAGGACAATGAAGTTCTGGCCCGGATTTAAAAAAAATAAATAAATAAAATCTTAGGAACAAAGCTTTGGGTCTATTGACCACAAAGGTAGAGTTTTGGTCAAACCAGCGATAACATCTAAGCCTAAGTTATGTTTTGACTTGTACTTAAAGAGTATTGCTAATCACTTCCAGCCAAGATGGAGGCTTAGACTGACGTGCTCTGTCTCCCTCCGCAAGTAAGAAGGACTACAAATACCACAAAACCAGAAATAATCAGAAGTTCCAGAAAATAAAGCTACATGGAAGTTCAATGTATGAAGTTATAAATGAGTGGTGCTCATGGGTAGGAGGGGCGAAGCTGGGGTGGAGAGGTTAAGCTGTGCCAGCTGCAGCAGCTGTGCCAGCTGCAGCGATGGACCATGGTAACCACAGACACCCATATTTAAGGGTAGGAGAAAAGTGCCCGGGACCACCTCTGGCTGCAGACCAAACCTGTCAGCTCATGATTCCAACACTGGGGAAGGCAGACCCCCATTGCCTCGGACTGTGAGACCCAGAGGGCATAGGGATGGAGGAGGAGGCTCCCGGTCTCTCAGCGGAGAGTAACGGCAGGAATCCATCTTGGACCCCCACCCCCACACAAAGTGCCACAGCGTGATTAGAAGGGTCACCAGGTAGTGACAAGTGCACTGGGCTCCGCCCCCTATAGCATAAGAGGTGTGACAGCCCCACCCAAGAAGGAAAGATAAATGAAAATGGTCAGGATGGGAGTAATCATGATTGAAATACCAATCACACAGCTGACCTAAAAGCAAATATGTGAATTAACTGATAAACAAACAGATAATCTTTCTGAGGCTCAGTTCAGAGCTATAGTCATAAGGTAGCTTACAGAATTAACAAAAGATATTGAACAAGATGAGGAAGGAATGAAAGCTAGTCATGCTGGAATGAACGAAAACACATACGAGAGACAAGTGGTGAGGAAAGAAAAACCAGGGATCCAATCAACAAATCAGAACATAGGGAAGGAACAAATAGTCAACCAGTGCAGAAAGAGGAAATGAAAAGTGAGGAAAATGAGAAGAGGCTCAGAAACCTATGGGACAGCTATAAGCAAGCTAATAGCTGAATCATAGGGTTGCCAGAAGGTGAAAAAGAAGAACTTGAAATTGAAAAATTATGTGAGAAAATAATAAAGCAGAACTTCCCTAACTTGGGGAAGGAAATAGACGTACAGGTCCAAGAAGTACAGAGAGTTAAAAAAAAAAAAATCTGGACCCAGGGAAAACCACACTAAGACACATTATAATCAAATTTTCTAAAATTTAAATAAAGAGAGAAGAAAAGAATTATGTACAAAGGGGTCCCAATTAGACTATCAGCTGATTTCTCAAAGGAGACTCTGAAGGCAAGAAGGGACTGGCAAGAAATATTCAAAGTAATGAAAAGCAAAAACCTACAGCCATGATTACTATTCAGCGAAGCTGTCATTCAGAATAGAAGGGCAGAGAAAGTGCTTCCAGGACAAAGTAAAACTGAAGGAGTTCATTAGATCCAAACCACTGTTATATGAGATGTTAAAGGGACTTGTTTAGAAGAAGGAGGATCAAAACTATGAACATTAAAATGAAAACTGTATCACAACAACCAACAACAGAAGCTAGGGAATCGAAACAAAGGCAAACTAAGTAGGCAATGAGAGTGGAAAAAGGATTATAGGTATGGGGAACACATTGGGAGGAAGTCAGCGAAGAGGGGTAGGGGGAAAATGGGGGGAAATGGTATAGGAATTACGAAGCATAGTAGGAGAGAGTGGAGTAGCCAGGAGGATGTTGAGAAGAACTATATGCACAACCAATGGGCATGGACTTAAGTGGGGGGGCAACTGGAGGGAGGGGTCACTGGATGGAGGGGAGCAGAGGGAAAAGAAATTGGGACAACTGTAACAGCATAATCAATAAAACATTTTTAAAAAGAGTACTGCTAATCATTCTTTTGTAGATTAGATGAATATATAAAATATCTTGGATATTAAAGCACAATAGTTTCTATGGACACCTGATGTAATGTCTAGGTAGGAAAACTATGCTCCAAACTCCTTATGTTATATGCCTAATAGAATTCTGATTGATGTTTCAGTTTACAAATTCGTCTTAGGCAAAGAAATGCTTGGGAAAGATTTTGATAATTATTTATATACTTTAATTTTGTGTTTTTAATTATATGTCTACTGTCTCTGTATAAGATATCTATAAGCGTGAATATAATTTGTTATTAGATAGTTGAAATTCTCAAAAAACACATCACTAAAATTAGTATTGGAATCATAAAAGACCACTATATTTAGTACCAAGATCAAGTTAAAATTTTTGAAATAATATTGTGCATAGTTTTTTCTCTTATATTAATTCAGAATTTCCTCAGTTTTAAATAAATCTTACAGTTCTAAATCAATATATTCAATTAAATATGAGGACAAAAACCTGAGATTCAAATAGATTACTCTTTTTGTTGTTGTTGTTAATTCCAGAGATAATGGCATGGTTAGTGTTCTCTTTTTTGTTTTTGATTAATCTTTGAATATTAAAAAATTAATTTATTATTTGGAGTTAATATTTTCCATATTTAATATAAAAGGTGTTTACTTACTTATTTTAGCTAAAAGCTACCCTGACATCAATTAAAATATACATTTTACAATCTGGGAAAAAAATCAACAAGGTTATCTGACTTGCCCAAGGTCAACAAATAAACATTTACAAAGTATTGATTTAACTTTATCTCACTACTATTACATGTAAACCTTATTTTAAGCAAATTTAATATAAAAAGTACTGAAAGAATAATGAGTTTAGAGAATTGATATTCACTCTAGAATGTATGTGTGTGTAAAAGCATTTAAAAGTGAATTTGATGTGTATTGAACTTTTCAAGCACCCAACTCTTTGATTCAAGTACACATCTTTCAATTAGACCTATTATTTTTTAAACTAATCATACAACGTATTGAAACATGAATATTATTTATTTCTAATATTTATGAAGAATTATACAAAATCTGATGTCATTTTATTTTATGTGATTTATTAACCTTTTAATAAATATTTTAAGGGCTCTTTATTTTCAAAGCTAGCAGTGTGTATATGTGTGTGTGTCTTTATAAATGACAGTTAATGACAGTGTACATATATGGTATGGGCAGCATTTGCACTTAGGTACAACTCACTGAAGGATGCAGGGTCATGAGTATGCACACGCTAATCCTTATTCACAGTTTTAGAAAGCCCAAAGCAAATATTTAAATGTCAGCCTCAAAGGACCTAGGACTATCAGAAACCAAACCTTCCAGAATCCTAGGCCTGAAACACTGAGAATTCATAGTGAGAAGACAATAAAAAACACATTTAGGAATTAAGTCAAGACATATTTTCTATTTCATAACTTTCAAAACAAACACAAAAGGACCTTTAAATGTGGTTCATAAGCTAAAAAAGAGATTTAGAGGCAACAACAAATTACTTCAATCTAGAACTACCAACAATACTACTCAAAGATGAAAGCTACACTGCTATATTAAATTTTCCAGTGTCTGGTTATTTTAAAAATCTTTCCTAATAAACACTCAACATTTAAGAGAATACTATTTCAATTAAAGTTATAAATTATGATGCATAATAAGCAGAATCATAATACTAAAACTCTAAATTAAACAACCACCACAAAACCTCAAAAACAGAGTTGGTATATGGTCTCAGTCATTAACCAAAACTATTTGTGTCAATTATTTATTATTTGAAAGAGTCTGCAAATTTTTATGCATTAAACATGCCATAAAAATATTCAGTTTAAATAAAATTAGTAAAATGCATAATCTCTTTCAACAATATTGGCATATATTCTTTTTTCAATTTTCTTTTTATTTGAATTATTCAAATTTAAGTTCTCAAAAGACAGTGGCTTCCACTCACATAAAAATCATCTTTCACAGCTTACCATAGAGCCAAGATTATTTCAGGTTCTTCATCAAATACTAGTGAATGAAAGAAATAATGAATGAATGTTCACATTTTCTCCGCATATTTCAGGAGTAGTTGAACATTTAAAAAATGGATGAGGATTAGCAGTCAATTTTCCACTACCTCTCTCTGAAAACAGAAGGTGAACGTTGCTACAAAAATAGAAAGTTTAGAACTATGACAGATAAATGCAAAGGTTTTCAAGAAGTAGAATGACATTTTGCTTATGCTCTGTCATCAGGTTTATATACATCAGAGGTATATAACACTGACCAGAGAAGTCCAAAAAGGGGAAATTAATGGCAAAACAAGGGCTAGAGCATATCTTGCAGGGAAAGAGTTGAGCACCGTGACAAAGCTTTGGAGAGGTTTTTTCAATGCACAAAGTCACTGTACATATGGGCCTATTTTGCTGGTAGCTGCCTAATGCTTCAGAATAAAGAATGTGGCTGCAAAAAAGAAATAGGGCCGCAG
Source organism: Furipterus horrens (assembly GCF_987537825.1). NCBI lineage: Eukaryota > Metazoa > Chordata > Mammalia > Chiroptera > Furipteridae > Furipterus > Furipterus horrens. The sequence goes on along the minus strand of NW_028327182.1, from coordinate 32,791,487 downwards.
GATGAAGCAGCTGATTCTGGGAGAGTAGCCAGAAGAAAATAAAACTTCCCTGTTGGGGATTGTTGCCAGTGCAGTCTCAGATGTATAAACAATTGCTGAGCTAACACTCTTCTTAGAGCCAGTCTCTTGCCATGTCCCTGTATATGTAATTTTCTACATTAAATGCATATTTACACACTACATGTTGTAACTAGGTGTGAGTGAATTCTTCTGAGAAAGAGTAAGAAAACCACATCCTACGTAGACTTCCAGTGTGCAAATTGTATGTATCAGTGAAGAGAAGGAAAAGTGCTCCTGAAATAATATGTGACATTGTCATTATCTAAATACCGTGTATAAGTCTTCCGACCCAGATGGAGGCTTAGACGGACATGCTCGGTCTCCCTCTACAACTAGAGAGGAATACAACTACTTCAAAACAAAAGATAACTAGAAATTCCAGAAAATAAAACTACACGGAAGCCCAATGTACAAAGTTATAAACCAGCAGCACCCTTTGGGCAGGTAAGAGCGCAAGTGGGCAGTGCTGTTTGCGGTCGCACCAGGGACAGCGGCAGGGAGAGCAATCTCAGCTGCAGTCTAACCCCGGCAGCTTGCGACCCCAATGCTTGGAAAAGCAACCACCGCATTGCCCCGAACAGTGAGGCTCAGAGGGCGGGAGGATGGATCCCAGTCTCCTAGCAGAATAACTGCGGGAATCCATCTTGGACCTCTGCCCCCACACAAAGCGCCACAGCATTGCGAAATAGGTTGCGGGTAGCCACTGGTTGCTGGGCAGTGACAACAAAGCGCCACAGAGTGGTGAGAAAGGTTGCTGGACCACCACCGGTCGCTAGGCAGTGACAACAAAGCGCCGGCGAAAAAGGTTGCGGATCGCCGCCGGTCGCTGGGTTGTGACGAGTACACAGGCACTGCCCCCTATAGCCGGCCCAAGGAAGCAAAACGCATCTGTCAAAATGAGGCAGACAACTATAGAAATCCCGGTGGCACAACTCACCAGGCAACAGATGAGGAATCTGACAGATGAACAAATAAGAAACCTGTCAGAGGCTCAGTTCAGGGCCATTGTTATCAGGTGGCTTACAGAATTAACAAAAGATCTGGAAAAAGATGAGAAAGAATTGAAAAACACGCATACTGAAAGGAACAAAACCTCATACAAGACTGATGGTGAGGAAATAAAATCCAGAGTTCAAATCAACAAACCAGAACATAGAGAAGGAACAAACAGTCAACCAGTGCAGAGAGAAAAAACGGGAAGCAAGGATGAGAGGATCAGAAACCTCTGGGACAGCTATAAGAGATTGAATATACGGATTATAGGATTGCCAGAGGGCGAAGAAGAAGAACTAGAAATTGAAAAATTAAGTGAAAATATAATAAAGCAGAACTTCCCAAACTTGGGGAAGGAAATAGACTTACAGGTCCAGGAAGCACAGAGAATTCCAAAACAACTGGACCCAGAGAGAACCACTCCAAGACACATTATAATCAAAATGTCAAAAGTTAAAGATAAAGAGAGAATCTTAAAAGCAGCAAGAGAGAAGAAAAGAATCATGTACAAAGGGGTCCCAATTAGACTATCAGCTGACTTCTCAAGGGAGACCCTGCAGGCAAGAAGGGACTGGCATGAAATATTCAAAGCAATGAAAATCCAAAACCTACAACCATGAATACTTTATCCAGCAAAGCTGTCATTCAGAATAGAAGGGCAGAGAAAGTGTTTCCAGGACAAAATAAAACTGAAAGAGTTCATTAGATCCAAACCATGTTATATGAAATGTTAAAAGGACTGGTTTAGAAAAAGGAGGATCAAAACTATGAACACTAAAATGAAAACTGCATCACAGGAAACAACAACAGAAGCTAGGGAATTGAAGCAAAGGCAAACTAAATAGGCAATAAGAGTGGAAAAAGAACTATAGATATGGGGAGTATATTGGGGGGAAGGTCAGCAGGGAAGGGGAAGGGGGAGAAGGAGGGAGATGGTATAGAAATTAAGAAACATCGTAGGAGGGAATGGAATAGACAGAGAGAGGTTGAGAAGAACTATATGTACAACCAATGGACATGGACTAAAAGGGGGGGACAAGGGGAGGGAGGGGGGGCACCGGGTGAAGGGGAGCAGAGGGAAGGGAAATTGGAACAAATGTAACACTGTAATCAATAAAACACATTAAAAAAAATAAATAAATACCGTGTATGCTTCAAGTACATATGCTCTACTAATTGGTGACATGGGTAAAATTCTCTCATTAAAAAATAATATGGCATGGCCACAGACAGAGAGAATTTAAATTTGTTTTTAAGTTTCAACCTCCAATTAGTGCCAAGATTCTGTTTGTGACACAACATATTCATATTAAGGGAATGCAAGATACTTAATTTTGAAAATAAAAATTTGCTATCAGAGAGAAGTGTATCAATGTGACATGTACAGGCTCTAGGCCACTTGCAGTGAGAGACAAACCTTACAAACAGTACAATCAGCCTTGCTCTGAGAAGTGAGTACAGAATGCATATCTCTCCCTAGAGCCTTGTGAAGAGGTAGAAAGCTAATACTCTTATTTAATTGCCAAGTAAGAGGCCTTTTTGATTCAGAATCTACATATGAATATCTTTCCTAAATGTCTATGTCAGTGCCTTGTTGTTTCACATAGCTTACCAAGACCACACAAAACTCTTTAAAGACTGTCAGATTCTTTCCTGAAACTAGTTATTACATTAAACAAATCATTGAACTGTTGTGTTCTACAGGGAATGAGAAAAGCTATGCAATTCATACAGGTCTTCTTCTAGTCATATGCATGTGAATTGATGGTTTGATATGTATTCTTTAATTCAAACATAGAAATAAAAATTTTAAGAGGGAGTTTATAGTCATTGATATGAATAAAGAAAGTATTTCTCTTATCAATGCAACATTTAAATCATGCCATAATAAAATATAAGTCCATGAAGGAATTAAAGGCATGCAAATGATCAAACTACCGGTATACTCCATGATCTCTTAGCTTATATGTTCTTCAAAAGCAGAAGTATTATATTTGGACTTCAACAGAAATATTTCCCATAGATATAATACAGACATGAATAAGTATCTTCTGCTGCCATGCAACTAAGGACATTGTGGACTTGTTTTAAATTAAAAAATTCATTATGAATATTTGTCACCTCTAATTCAGGAACTATAAACAAACAAACATTTCTGTTAAAAAAAATTACCAAATCTGGTCTTTCTGATAACATACAAAATTGCTTGGGACACAAAATAAAGAAAACACAAATGTACCACCAGCGAACAGCAAAAATATAACATTGACAGTGGCTAAGATTTTTTTAAAGTCATAAATACATTCCCTAACTCCAACTTTTAAATCTGCTGTTTTCATATCATCTTGAATTAACATATACAACCTCCTACTGAATGATTTAATTTATACCTGATTTTACAATTTATTATATTTTAGTATAAGAGATACTAAATCTAATGACACTTCACAATTTACAATCACCTTTATACACATTACTTTTATTATTTTATCTTCACAATAGTATTGTGACAAAATCATGTATGAGAATTAAAGCAGCTGAAATCTGAGGATTGAACTGTTCAACCTTTATGCCACAAGCACAATTTCTCTCTATGCTTCAATGTCTCATACGCACACACTCATATACACATATATTTGCATAGAATAGATAAAATAAAAAAGCTTTCCAGGCTTAAAAATATGTATATATTCTCACATACACTTTTAGTCCAAATTTTAATAGTCTGTCAAACCATTTATGAAATCAAAGAACAGCTACAAGACCATTCCAGGCACCCAATATTATTTAAGCAAAAATGGGAATATTGGAAGCCAATGATAAGAACAAACCTGACTATAAACTTCCTATCTGCAGTGGAGAGAAGATCCAGGACTGGCTCTACAAACAGGTCCCTGCTCCTAGGAAACCACGAGCCAGCCTTGGGAGGCATATCCCTTCTCTCTGAACACCAAAGGCAAAGAGCTTAAGCCTTTTAACTGAGTGATTTATCCACAGATATAGCAGTTAAGAAATATTTGAATTATTACAGAGTGGTCCTTCAGAATCTCTTAAATTGTTTCTTTTGCTTCTGTCTAAAAGTTTGACCCTCCTTTAAACAAACGTTTCTATGATTTAATGATTTTCCTGGAACATGAGAAAAATATGCTGAAAAACGCTCATTATATTCCTTCATTTTAAGTGTATTTCTCAGAAAATGTTTGTCACTAATATTAATACTTACTCATTGTTATATGTTTTCTCTAATAAGCCTAACAGAGAGCACTATGATTATATAATGGTTTTTTGTCCACTTTGAAAGTTACAATGGCATAAATTGTGATAAACCAAAAGTTGATTTTAAATTCAGAGAAAAACTTGCTCTTCCTCTGACGATCTTACATTATATAGGTAACTACTGATATAACTTCTGACAAAGTGAAATTCCTTCATCTGTAAAATAGACAAGAATGTTCAGTGTCAAATATATTTTTAAAACTACTGATAAGTGATTTAGTAAGAATTGTATCCAGGAACCTAAGCAGGCCTTTTAAATACTTGTGTGCTATTATTTAGTCATTCCACACTTTAAAATTTACATGGTGGTTACTATAGCAACTTTACCAATGCAAACCAAATATCGAGATATGAAGGGCATTTTATGTGGAAGAGACAGCAAATTGTCCACTAGAATTCATCTCTTTCTTCTTTCGTTTGGTACTAAAAATGTCCTGTCTTTGAGGTTTAGCTGGAGACTCAATATATCTCAGCTACTCTTTCACTAATGGTAGCCCTATGAATAAGTTTTAAACAAGGGAATGTGAGCAGAAATAATGTGGACAAATTTAGGTGCATATTGGTATGAGGAAACTATCTTCTACTTTTTCCTCTTTGCGACTGTAAGAAGTGATAAAAATTGGAGCAGCCACCTTAGGCTCACACATGGAAGCCATGTGATGGAGATGCAAGAAAATTCTGCTAGCCTGGATGTCTGCATGACCACGTGGATCAACTGACTAATCCATCCTGGACTAGTTGTTTATCTTTGGACCCCTACATGAGGGAGAATAAAATTCTATCTTGTTTAAACTCAGTATTTTTGGATCTCTTTGTAACGCCAACTATGCTAGCTAATATACTACTTCAGTTTGTTTAATAAAAGGACATTTTGTGAAGTCTTCTCAAGTCAGAATTTTCATCATAATTAACACTCATTATTTAGATATGCAAATTTAACAAGTTGAAACAAGAGTAGGGGTAGAATACAGTATATATAGTGAAGATATAGCACTAGATTATAAATATTTTATAACATTACATTTTTAAAAAATATTCTTTAATATTATCCTGAGAATGCTATTTATAATTAAGATGTCCTTGAAATGCACCTCTCAATGAAATCTGATATTTTAATGGTAGAATAAGGATATATTCAGGAAGTTGACTATCTTCCACAGAATATAACGTGCGTTTAATAAAATTATATCTGTAGTAAAGCAGAATGATATTGCTGGCAGAATCTACATTGAGAAATGTAAATATAAAACACAAAAAGCCTAACAACTAGCATTTATGGGATATTGGCTTTGTGCCAAGCACCCTTCATAGGATATTTTATTCAATTCAAAAAAATGTCTTTCAAGTTTCTATTACCATACACACTCTCTTTCTGAGGACCTCTCACATACAAATGGCTGCCTCTCACTCAACCATTATCAATTATCTTTGTCCCAAAGTCTGCTCTTATAAAACAACATCCTTCAATTGGTGACAACCGGGAAACCCCCTTAGCCCACTTCTCCTCTTCCTCGGTAGAGTATAAAATTGAACTGGAAGTTAAGGAAGGCATTTTTTCTATATATGCAATGCATATACACAATTGCATTCATTATCTGTTGCAAGCTAGTCTAACAAAAATGTTGACTTTGGGGTTTCCTGGATTATAAGGAGGCAACTTTTCTCTCAGGGTATAGAGAAAATTTATCTGATCATGACCAATAACACCATAGCTCAGCATAGTAAGTTATAGAAAAGTCAGCCTTCCTTCTTGAAAGTAATCATGTTATCTGTGAGTAAGTGTCTTTTAGAAGTATTCAACCCCTTTGACTTTGGTAAGAGAAAACAATAAAGTTCTCATAAGGAGTTGAGTGAAGCCACTAGACTTATTCTTCACTGCACAGATCATCTTTCTGCCAAACTCCATGGTCTTAGGATAGGTAAATATAGCAGGCATTAAGAAGAGTCAGTTAATTCTATTTTTATAAAGTCTGAGAAGGTCTTGACAACCAAAAAATAATTACTTCTATTTTTCACAACTTGAGTCCCAGTAGCTCAATCCTGACCAATAGGAAAAGTCCCAGTCAGCATAGGTTATACAATAAATCCATGACAATTGCATTCAAAAAATATTTTTGGATTTTGCAATATAACATGATAAGAAAAAGTATTAATTCCCTCAAAAATAATGTGACTAAAAGTATTTGGAGAAGAACTATTTCATAGGCCAAGTATCAGGATCCAAATGTTTTTTTAATGTGAAAAATGATTATTTTGTAAATATTACTAAGCAATAACTTAATTTTTTTTTCAGAAAAAGGACATAGTATACATAGAGGGCTGTGTCATTTTAGTTAGATGCAAACATTACACTAATTAATTCTTAATTTAGTTCATGTAATTTATTGTTTTGCTATCTCCATTGGATCAGAATGTAGAAGTGATAACAATTGCATGAGTATAATTCAATAATTTATTTTAGATTATTGCTATCTTTTAATTACTTTAACCATTAAATCAACTATGTGCATATATATATATGGTGGTTTGGGTGTCTCCATATCACAAACATACACTCACAAACACACACAGATATACAGGAGGAAGGAATAGGTATTTCTTCCTATTATTTCTTAATGGGAACATATTGTTGCAAATCTTAACATGTAGTTAGGAGTTATAGGCTTGCTATTTTAAAGGTGACTGTCACAATAATATGTAATGGTTTCCTTGGGCTCATCATTATACCTTACATAGTATTTCAATGCATTTTATTGATGCTCATATAAAATGTTTATTTTGAATCTTTAAACCAGAATTCTTGTTTAAAGGAACCAAGGTTATTGCATTAAATAATAGTTAGCTATATTTTTCTTATGCTTATTTTTAAATATTTCAACAAAATATTAGTATGTTCCACCAGTGAGATAAAAAATGAGTGAAATTCATGTTTTACTCTATTGAGAAGTTTATATTTCCAATAATAAAATGATAATTTCTATGGTATATTTGATGAAAACTGCAGAGCCAGTGACATTTTGCTTTTAAAAGCTCAAAAAACACTGATTATTTTTAAAGGAGCTATTTTGCAGGTAACTTTTCATTCTTTTGGGTTTTTACCAGTTGCATTGGTAACACTATTACTGAAAATGGGACTTCATGAAAAATGCAAGCACTCTATTTATAAAACACTTATCACCCATTCATCAGTTTTGATGTCAATCATCATCTTTTCTTGTGGTTGTTGAGGCAAGTGTAAGCAAAATCATATTTTGCACTAGTTTAACAATAGTTGATACTTATACATCAGGACAAGAACCAATTAGCATCATTTATCATGCATCATTTGCAGATGAGCATTGTTTAAAACATTTCTTTGGACTAGAAGTTTGAAGTGCTTGAAAAAAGAAGACTATACAGAATTCTATGTGTATGATTCCCTCATAAGCTTGCCCTTATGATTACTAAATGATGAAGTCAGTTAATACATATTTAATTTGCTTAAAACTATGCTGTTATCTTGCTGAAACTACAAACCTATTATCTAATATTCTTACTGTGAACTATTGAAAATAATTATGACTATGCAAACATTTGATAATTGAGAATACAAAAAGATATTTATGTTTAACTGAAATGATTTAGTGAGAGATATGAAGCTATTATGAAAGAATCTGGAGTTAAATAAATATCTTTCCCCCCTCTCTGTTTGATACTCTTGGGTGTTGTCTTTTTTATTCTCTCATGTGAATAAAGACAGAGGCTAGTGAGGCCTCACATTTAAAAGTTTATGGGCAAGCAGGAAGTGGCTGAAGAAAAATAGAATAGACTGTACACACAAACTCTTTTCTGGAAAATTTGGAAAGTGATATAAAAATGCCTGCCCTGTTTTCAAGGGAGAGCAGTGAGAGAAAAATGAAGAAAGGATTTTTAACTGCTTCAACTCCTTTAGCCTAGTCCTAAAGCTAAAAGAAGCTATACAGACCCACAGGGGTCATAGGAAGTTGACTAGGGTAGGAGAACACATAAGAAGGTCTGCCAAAGCTATAATTATTTTTATAAAATGTGTGCTCATCTAACATGTGCTCTCTGTAAATATCAATTGAAGTTCTGGTACAGTGGAGTAAGGAAGGTCTAGTAAGAAGAAGAGGAGGAAGGAGAAATTCATGTAAAGAAGAGCGAAAAGATGCACATGGAAGAAGATTGTAATGAGGAAGAAAAAATGTAGGAGACAGGACAGAGGGAAGGAAGGAAAAAAACCATAAAATCCTGTGATGGTGAATTCCATTTCATCATTGCTGCATTTATACCTCCCTTTTTTGATAAGGTATGAGGGGCTTATAAAACAAAGAACATCATATTTTCCAAGAACTATTCAATATTGACTATTGTTTACTCCCATTCAGCTCGACACAAACACAACATTACTGAAATACTGCATTGCTATAAGTATAAGATACTATTTGGTATTGTACTCATTAACATTAAGATAATTGCAAATTATCTAGACTATATTAGAACCTAAGTCATACAAATCTCAATACCCACGATGGACTAGTGCTATAGATGGCACAGCCTGCTCCATTTTAATGGTCATATTTCTCTTAAGTTCTAGTTTTGTACTGTTATGCTAGCTCAGTTTGGGAATTCTCTACCCACATTGTCTATGGGTCCAATAGTAAATTTCTTTCTTCGTGACCCACTGCTGATCAACCCAAAAACTGATAAAAAAGGAAGAGAAACAAGATAATGGTGTGAAAAATAAGGCAACTGAAAATAATCCCTTGAATGTTATAAAAAAGTTGATTTCTTTTTCCTTTTTAAATTTTTTCCATCATCATTCAAACCCCCATAACCTCTTTCATCTCTACCTATCCCCTCCCCCACCGGAATTCCCACTGTTGGCAGCGTCGATGAGTTCTTTCTCCCTTAAAAAAAACCTTTTATAGCCATTTTGTAGAAAATATGTTTGTATTTTGCCAAAGTCAATAAATTTTAATCAGATAAAAATTTATTATGTTTGTCTTAGTCATAAAGTCTACTGTGAAACCTAAATATTAACACTTTATATCTGTAATTTCAATATATATTTATGTGCTAGTCACTAATATTACTTATTGATTTGTTCAATTGTTTTGGCCTTGGTGTATAGCTATTTAGTTGATAGTTTTTCTATGCCTATATTCAGTCTTATGGCAAAGCCAATTAGTTAACTTGTCAAGTAAATAAAACAATCAATTAAATTCTGCTTGTCAAGTGACAACTATTACTTTTGACTTCATTATGCCAAATATATGACTGTTTTTATATTTTTCAACTATTTTGGCATTATGTACAATAAATACTTTGAGAAGATCCAAGATGGCAGAGGAGTAAGTGGAAGCTACACTACCTCCTCCCAGGACCAACCTGGAATTATAACTAAATTGTAGAGAAATTGTTGTGGTGCATAAGTGAGAATCAGGCAGTCGGAGACAATCAAATTTGAATTTAAAGAGCCTTTATTAGCTGGCCAGTGACTACCCACTCTCACTCCACTCAGGGATTCAAGTGAGTAGCCCCGAACCTTAATTCTGGGGTGCTTATAAAAGGAAAAACCACATCCTTGCTCCTGCAGGTGCAGGATGGGGGCTAGAGTTGCAAAGCTGTCACCTCAGCTTGGTACAGCAAGACTGTTATTGCCTAACCACATCCCAGGTGCATCTGTTTTTCTGGGTCACTAAGATCTCTATTCTAGCAGGGTTGGCTAACACTTACAACCGCTGGCTAGCACCCTGTGTAGAAATCTTGGCATCACAGGGGTTTGAGCAAAGAAACGAAAAATAGTTTTAAAAGTTAAAATTTTCCAAACATGGACATTCAGGGTGCAGGGATATTCAGGGTGCAGCCCCCCATCACAAAATCATCCAAAAATAACCAACTGAACAATAGCTGGAGAGAAGCCTTATAACCAAGGACAGGCAGAAGAAATTACTTGACCATCATGTGACTGGTAGGGAGTGCAGAGGAGATGCAAGAGGGCTGGCTGGGCTCCCTCGGGCAGCAGCTGAAGGGCTGGAGGGAAATTTCAGTGGCCAGGGGATTCCCCCTGAGAAGTGAGGGGTCTAAACCCCAACCTGGGCTCCCCAGCCTATAGCACCAGAGCCAGAAAGGAACCCAAATAACATCCAGCTGTGAAAAGCAGGGGAGTTTCTGCCTGCCAGGGAGAGATGGCTGGAGACACACAGAGCATCTTAAAGAGCCAGTGCATAAAAGTTTGTTTGCTGTCACCTACCCTGGGCTGTGGGGGACAGACAGGCATGGGGAGATGTGGGAAGCAGACAGGCTTGTTTTAAAAGACTCTGACCGCTGTGCAAAGCTGCCCCTCATTGGGCCCTTAGCTGGCAGGTCATCTTCCAGGCCTGCTCTGAATCCCACCCTCTGGGGGATTTTAAAGATAGAATAGAAATACAAAGTGGCTTTTAAGGAAAAGGGAACCTCCTCTGTTTTTCTCTGTAAAGCCTCAAAACCTTGTCAGCAAAATATAAAGAACAGAATGATTAAGTGAGAGGAAATGCTTTTGACCATGTGTAAAATACCTGGATGTTTCAACCCTGTATTGATCTGCATTTCCCTTTCACTCCCTACCATTTGGGGAAGTGCTACATATTTTCCTTAAGTACTTCTGCATGTGGAAAGTGGATAAAAACCCTGGCTAATAAAGAAACAGAGGTGATTTTCCACTAGAGAAAATGCCCTCCCTTCCTTCCTCAGATGGAGAGTATCTGAGTAGTTTCTTTACCCACTCCGAGGGACCCAGAGTCTCTCTCACTGGGCTCCAGCAAAGGTGGTGCAGAGTGGACTAGATAAGCTTGTGGAAAATCTGGGGATGGTGGCTTTTGGGAGAGAACTGAGGGAGAAGCTGCCAGGATGTCTATGCTGAGTCATTCCCCATACTGCAGGAGCCATCTTGCTCAGTCAGAGCAGTCCTCTCCAAGGGGAAGCAATAGCCCCACCCACATGAGTTACTCTACCCCACTCTGTCATGCTTAAGCCTGACTGCTGATAACAGATTGACTAGATTAACAACTGAAAAAAGATAGCTACAGACTGTGGATCACTGGTAGTCTCAAACAGGCTGCCTAAGGCCAGTCTGGGAGACCACTTGACACCATCAGGGTGGGTCCAGAAAGAGAAGACAGTACATCTGTACAACAGCATACAAGAATTGGTGAGCAGAGTGATTCTCAGTCAGCCAGCTGGGAAGAAGTACCCACCAAAGAATGACCCAATAACAACTGAAACCCAATTACAACCATAAAGGCCACATAAATGGTATAAAGGTCATCCCAAGAGCATCAAGATCAGATCAAGGAGACTTCACCACTGAATCTCACAGGTCTCCTACCACAGAAGGTCATTGCACAAAGACAGGGAGTCAAAGCAGATCAATCTAAGAAGCAGAAACAAACAGGAAGAGTCACCTAAAATGGAGAGAAAAGAAACAACCCCCAATCAAAAGAAAAAAAAGAATCCCCAGGAAGACTGCTAAATGAAATTGAAGCAAGCAAACTATCAGACAGTGAGTTCAAAATAATGGATATAAAGATGCTCAAGGAGCTCAGTGAGAACTACAAAGAACTCTAGGGAAGCTACAAGGAACTTACTGTGAACTACACCAGCATTAAAAAGGACATAGAAACTATTAATAAGAGTCAGGAAAAAATGAAGAATACAATTTCTGAAATGAAGAACACAGTAGAAGGAATTAAAAATGGGCTAGATGAAGCAAATAATCAAATCAGCGAGCAGGAAGGCAAGATAGAAAAAATGCTCAACAAAGCAAAAAAAAAAAAAATGGAAAAAGACTCAAAAAGAATGAAGAGGGTTTAAGGAAGTTTCAGGACAACATGAAACAATAATATCCATATCATAGGGATACCGAAAGAAGAAGAGGAGCAGGGTTATAAAACCTGTTTGAAAAGGTAATGACAGAAAACTTTCCTGACTTGTTGAGAGAAAAAGAGAAATAAGCCTAGGAAACACAAATGGTTCCAATCAAGGTGAACCCAAAGAGGCCCATGTCAAGACACATCATAATTAAAATGGCAAAATTTAAAGACAAAGAGAGAATATTAAAGGCAGTAAGAGAGAAATAACTCAACATAAAAGGGCACTCCGATAAGACTATCAGCTTATTACTCAACAGAAACACTACAAGCCAGAAGGTAATGGCAAGAAATATTCTAACTAATGAGAGCAAAAGCCTGCAACCAAGACTACTCTTGCAGCAAGGCTCCCATTTAAAATGGAAGGCACAATAAAGAGTTTCCCAGAAAAAAAAAAAAGGGCTAAAATAATATTTCTCCACCAAATCAATATTGAAAGAGAGGCTAAATAGATTGCTTTAAGAAGATGAAGAAAAACACCCATGTGCAAGAGAGAGGGAGAGACAGAGGGAGAGAGAAAGAAACACAGGGGTAGCAATACTTATGTCAGACAAAATAGATTTCAAAACAAAGCCTTGTGGTTTCAGGAATTGTAGGCCAAGCCATGAGCCAGGCCCTCCTGGGAGGCCTCTAGGACTCAACAGAAAACTGGAAGGCTAAGAGACAAACAGGACCGAAGACCACTCAGAGGGTTCTCATGGGAATTGTATTTAAAGAATACATATTATGCTTTAGAGTTTTCGCTGCTTTTCTTATCTCTTAGTGAACTATAAACAATCTGTAGCTAAAAATGTATGAAGCCTTGCACCTGATGTCAGCATGGCACTGAGATGTTTAGCAGACCTTGACACAGATTGGTCACTGTGTTCTTTACATTGATATTTGTAATCAGTAACTGTCAACTGTAACCCAAGCATCTGAAAGTTTACTGATAATTCATAAGTCTTGACCTTGTATCTCCCTAATCTCCTCCTCAATAAAAGGCATGGGACACAGGAATTCTGCCCTCTTCTCCACTAGGGAGATTAGCCGCCTCCCATCCCTCCAGACAAAATACAGCATCCTGGATAAATTTGTTCTGCCATGGTCCTGAAACCTCTGTGTGACAGGGATTTTCCAACCAAGCCAGGGCATTGGAGACAGGACAGCCTTATCTGGCACATGGACACGGGGCACTCAAATAAACTAACACCTGAACTGGCTGCGGGGCCAAGAGCCTGACCATGGACAACCACACTGAAATGGACAGCAATTTTGGCACCTCTGCCCATGGTAAGGGATAGCAACCCCCAGGCTCTTTCTGGTAAAGGCTGCCAGTGTGGTTAAGATAGGGGAGGGAGGATTTTTCTTTTTTTCACCATACTCTTTGGTAGGGGTTTTGGTTTTGCCTTTGTCTCCTCTCACTCACTAAAGGACAATTTTGGCTTCTCTTGTTCAGTAAATCACCACAATTTTGCAGGCACAGGCCATTTAAATGTCCATACTACCCAAAGCAATCTATAGATTCAATGCAATCCCAATTAAAACACCAATGACATATTTCACAGATTTAGAACAAATATTTCAAAAATTTATATGGAACCAAAAACAACCCCAAATATCCTCAGCAATCTTGAGAAAGGGGAATGAAGTAAGAAGTATCACAATACCTGATATCAAGCTCTATTATAAGGCCATTGTAATCAAAACAGTCTGATACTGGTATAGAACAGACATAGAGATCAATGGAACTGAATAGAGCCCAGAAATAAACCCAGGTCTCTAGGGTCAATTAATATTTGACAAAGGGGGCAGGAGCATAAAATAGAGTAAAAATAGCATCTTCCACAAATTGTGATGGGAAAACTGGAATGGTACATGCCAAAAAAATGAAACTAGATCACCAATTTATGCCATATGCCAGAATAAACTCAAAACAGATAAGACTTAAATGTAAGCCATGACACCATAGAAGTCCTAGAGAAAAACTCAGGCAGTAAAATTTCAGATAGCTCATGCAGCAGTATTTTTGCTGATATGTCCTCTAGGGCAAGGGAAATAAAGGAAAGAATAAACAAATGGGACTACATCAAATTAAAGAACTTCTTCACAGCTTAAGAAAACATCATCAAAATGAAAAGGGAACCAACTATATGGGAAAACATATTTGCAAATGATACCTCGGACAAGACTTTGATCTCCAAAATATATAAATAACTCACACAACTCAATACAAGGAAGGTAAACAATCCAATTAAAAAATGGGCAAAGGACCTGAACAAACACCTCTCGAAGGAAGACATGCAGAAGACCCATAGACATGAAAGGATGCTCAACATCACTAGCCATCAGAGAGATGCAAATTAAAACCACAATGAGATACTACCTCACACCAGTCAGAATGGCCATCATCAACAAATCAACAAACAACAAGTGCTGGCAAGGAGTGGAGAAGAGGGAACCCTACTGCACTGTTGGTGGGAATGTAGTCTGGTGCAGTCACTATGGAAAACACTATGGAATTTCCTCAGAAAACTAAAAGTGAAACTACTTTTTGACCCAGCAATATTGCTGCTGGGATTATACCCTAAGAATCCTGAAACACCAATTCAAAAGAATCTATGCACCCCTATGTTTATAGCAGTGTTACTTATAATAGCCAAGTGCCTGAAGCAGCCTAAGTGCCCATAAGCAAGAGAGTAGATTTAAAAACTGTGGTACGTTTATACAATGGAATAGTAAACATCAGTAAGAAAGAAGGAACACCTACCTTTTGTACAACATGAATGAAACTGGAGTGTATTATGTTAAGTGAAATCAGCTAGGTGGCAAAAGACAAATACCATGTGATCAAAACAAACAAATGAAAAAAATAGACTCAGAGGCCTGGAAACAAGGAACAGACTGACAGTGATCAAAGCAGAGGGGAGAGGGGGAGAAGGGGGAGAAGAGAAAAGGAAAGGTCAAGTCAAAGAGCAGGTGTAAATGACATATGGACATGGACAACAAAGTGGAGCTTGACTGTGGGAACAGGGAGGAGGACAGGGCAGGGAAAAGCAACAGGGGAAAATTGGGACAACTGTAATAGACAATAAAAAAAAAAAAAAAACTTTAATAAAAGCCCTTTCCTAGAGGGCAGGTGCTATTTATATGCTCATAATAACAATAGTGAAAGTAAAACATTATTACTTTAAATAACATCTTATTTATCTATATGCTAGTTCCTAGTACCAAGTAAAGACATATATTAATTTACTGAACAAGTTATTATTTTATCACCAATGCAAGTTTTTGTAGCTCTAAAATGTCTGCGGATCGATATTTTACAACTGAATACTTAAAAAAAAAAAAAAAACTCAAACA